>NC_052513.1:2249729-2314729 GCF_014356525.2 Nilaparvata lugens
TTTTTTCTACATATCATTTACAGTTCAATAATTATTTTCTTAGTCTATATTAAGTGATTCATCTATAATTTGCTGTATTGTAAGCTATTGTATATAAGTGTATAAGCCAGTATTATTGTAATTTACATGAATAAAGTACTCAATCAATCCTATATCTTATACAGGAATAGAATATATGATAATAACCTATTACATTCAATAGTTAATCCCCATCGTTAATCTTCAATGAAATAATAGTCTAAACCCATGGAATAACAAAGCTGCTGTATCGTTACTATATGGATTATCATTACTTCATTCTAAAACGATAAACAGTCAACGACTCCCTTTCAACTTCCAAAGGTGCGTACAGATATATGCGCCGCGAACATGAGCAATTCACTTTTAATCAGCTTTTTATATCTGTATCTTATCGTTTCTGTAAAAATACAGATATAGTCAGCTGATTAAAAGTGAATTGCTCATGTTCGCGGCGCGTATATCTGTACGCACCTTAATAGAGTAGCAACATTTCAAGTAAACCTGTACACTAGAGTACAATTTCTCAAATTTCAAGATACGTTTCCAAAGATGCCGCTCTTTCAACTTCATTCATATATGTATTCATCCAATTCTCCCTTGTTTTATTTAGCATATTTGTTTTATCAATTCTCTATTTTCATCGTTCTTCATCAATGAAAACAGTCAACAGCTTTGAACATTCCGCTTTTGACAGAGTATCACAGATCACAACAATTCTACAGCTGAAACTATTGGCAGGGTGCAGAAGAATAACACAGGAATATAGTTGTAGAACTAAATGCAGAAGGAGCTACAGAAATACAAAAAGTTGCACAACTAGAAAAGATCTAGTTGAAGAACAAGTTACAGAATTACAACAAGTTGCACATATGCAGAAAGTTGCAGAGCCTAAAATCATAGAAAATCTACAAGTCGCAGAAAAACAGAAGGTTGCACAACTAGCAAAGATCCAGTTGAAGAACAAGTTACAGAACTACAACAAGTTGCACAAATGCAGAAAATTGCATAGCCTAAAATCATAGAAAATCTACAAGTCGCAGAAGTACAAAAAGTTGCACAACTAAAAAAGATCCAGTTGAAGAACAAGTTACAGGACTACAACAAGTTGCACAAATGCAGAAAGTTGCAGAGCCTAAAATCATAGAAAATCTACAAGTCGCAGAAGTACAAAAGGTTGCACAACTAAAACAGATCCAGCTAAAGAACAAGTTACAGAACTACAACAAGTTCCACGAATACAGAGAGTCGCAGAGCGACAAGTCTCAGAAAATCCACAAGTTACAGATCCAGTGGCAGAGCAAGTTACAGAGCTACAAGTCTTAGAAAACCCATAAGTCTAAGAACAAGTTGCAAAAATAAAAAAATGTTGCAGAGCTATAAGTCCTAGAATATCCACAAGTCGAAGAACAAGTAAAAAAATAAAAAAATGTTGCAGGGCTATAAGTCCTAGAATATCCACAAGTCGAAGAACAAGTAAAAAAATGAAAACATGTTGCAGAGCTGTAAGTCCTAGAATATCCAAAAGTCGAAGAATAAGTTACAGTGCAAAAAAATACAGAATGTTGCAACAAGTCTCAGAAATTCACAAGTTGTTGAACTACAAGAAACAAGAATAACCACCATTAGGGGGACACCTGCCCACTTGAAACCCTGTACTATTACTGGCTATTACAGTTGAAACATTCGCATTTCAACCTCTTTGCCGAAGCTGTTACTACTTGGTCTATAACTAGGCCTATGTTACTAGGCATATAACAGGCTCAGCTGCAAACCTGCTCAACTGAAACGTGTCGTAACTCGCAAAGTACCTACTAACTGTGAATTGAATCTCCTATTCGAATAAAAATGTTGGAAATTCAAGGGTATATTCCAGTGCTAATTTTCTGGTTCAATAGAGATCGCTGGACATTCCAACTGGGTTCAAGCTGATACAACTTTGTAGAATATAAATAGAAATACAAATCTCAGTACCCTTTTTTGAATTGTTTTATCACAACATGTTTCAACATTCATGCCATTTTCAAGTGATTTGTAGAATATATTAATATATATATATATATATAATATATATATATATATATATATATAATATATATATATAGTGGTTTACAAATTTGTGTTTCTTCAATGGTTCCAATTTTTTTAAGTAAGTCGATATTATGAGTTTCAAGTGGTAATAATTGAGTGGAATATTACTTATAAATTTATTAATTCAAGTCATCTAAATTCAAAATTTATAGTTTTCATGTTTATTTTGGACTAATTTTATAAAAATTGTACACTTATCAATTTATTAATTCAAGTCATCTAAATTCAAAATTTATAGTTTTCATGTTTATTTTGGACTAAAATTTATAAAAATTGTACACTTATCAATTTATTAATTCAAGTCATCTAAATTCAAAATTTATAGTTTTCATGTTTATTTTGGACTAAAATTTTATAAAAATTGTACACGTGAAATTCTAACCTTTATCTTAGACTTTGTCACCTACAAATTTGGAAGAAAAATAGCACAAGGACTACCTTATTATTTTATCTTCTATAATGTTATTGCATTAGTGTCATTTGCATTGTAAATAAATGAAATATATATACATTGTATTGATATTGATGATGTTATAGAAAGATTGAGGTTCCAAACTTTGTCACCTATAAATTTGGAAGAAAAATAGCAAAAGGACTACCTTATTATTTTATCTTCTATAATGTTATTGCATTAGTGTCATTTGCATTGTAAATAAATAAAATATATTATATACATTGTATTGATATTGATGATGTTATAGAAAGATTGAGGTTTTAAAGTCAGCTCTGTCTTTTTCAAATTCCTCACCGTTTCTACTTGAAGCCATGATGGAGTAGATTTATTTATTTAGAGAGTGAGAAGAGAGCTTCTCAGGGTTAAGGGTTAATTGAAGAGTAAATTTTCATAACTTACACTATCACCGCTGAAATCTATATATTATATATATATATATATATATATATATATATATATATATATATATATATATATATATATTATATATATATTATATATATATAATTTATATATATATATAAATATATATTAAATAATTATAATAAATATATATAAATATATATAATTTATATATTATATATATATATAATTTTTCAAATTCCTCACCGTTTCTACTTGAAGCCATGATGGAGTAGATTTATTTATTTAGAGAGTGAGAAGAGAGCTTTTCAGGGTTAAGGGTAATTGAAGAGTAAATTTTCATAACTTACACTATCACCGCTGAAATCTATATATATATATATATTCTATATATATATATATATATAATATATATAATATATATATATATTACATTTGATGTTTCGCGGATGGATATATTATATGTAAAAGAATTAACCGGGTACATCCGTTTGTTTTGACTTACTTGAGTCTGACGTTTCGTCGCCATCGCAGACGACATCTTCTGAGGGTGGCGTCGAGATCCACACTCATCGGATCTCGTGGATCTCGACGCCACCCTCAGAAGATGTCGTCTGCGATGGCGACGAAACGTCAGACTCAAGTAAGTCAAAACAAACGGATGTACCCGGTTAATTCTTTTACATATAATAATATATATATATAAAAGCGAAATTGCACTCACTGACTGACTGACTGACTGACTCACTCACTAGCAGAACTAAAAATTTACCGGACCAAAAACGTTCAAATTTGGTAGGTATCTTCAGTTGGCCCTTCAGAGGCGCACTAAGAAATCTTTTGGCAATATTTTAATTCCAAGGTGGTTTTTAAGGTTTTAAAGTTCGTCTTTTAGCATGTATATTCTTCTTATTCTCTCAATTATAATTGAAAAATGTCCATACCATATGCTAATATAAAACTATAATCTAGAGAGAGTACCTCTTCGAAACAGTTGTTAACTGGTAACTAAATTAAATAATTTTGTCAGGTTGGCATTAAGTTGAGTTGACTTTCTTAGGTTGGCACCAAGTTGAAGATTGAAATGCATTTATCGCCGAAAAATTGATTGGGCACTGCTACTTCAATAAGAGCTACTCGCTTCGCTCGCCATATTCGTTTAGCCAGACGTTCAGTCTAGCCCCCTACTGGATCGTCCTAACATGATAAAAATGCTCAAATGAAAAATGCTGGCGAGCGAAGCGAGCCTGCTGATGTCATTCTTGGACGATACAGTCGGGGGTCCAGGGGGCGGAGCCCCCTGGCTAGACGGATATGGCGAGCGAAGCGAGCCTGACGGCTAGTAATTATTATAATATCGAGTGCCTTAGCTGGCACAGGTCTGGTGTCAGAGTTTTCAGGTCGCAACTGATCAATTTCAGGGCATCTGACATGACTTAACGACTGCTCTTTAGGCAGTCGGAACCGACGACTTAATGTGTCCATCAGAAACTCGGGAGTGGCCGTGAAAATGCAAAATATATATTGCAAGTCATATTGGTTGAGGCCAACCAATAAAGAAAATAGAGTATAGAGTTCTCCATCCAATAGCATCTCCTTCAAGCTCGGGACACATATAACCGCACCGAGCCCGTGCCGAGGTACGTCCGCGACACGGTGATGATGGTAGGAGAACACAAATATCCGTGCGACAGCCGAGCGGCAGCCGTGTCTCAGTTCTGTAATGCTAGTGTGGTCTGATTTCTGAATGTGTTAAACTATTGTTAATAATATAACACTATTAAAGCTTGTTACATCCGATTTAAATTTATATTTTCCAATTTTAAACTAATTACCTGTAGACGATGAGAATCATAGGGCTGGTATATATTTCGGTTGTCACAAAGTAAAATTGTGACGGAAGATATTGCTAAATAACTAATAATATTGGAGAAAGACGCTCGGCTATCAGCAATGCTAGCCGACCGCGGAGATAAGGGAGGTACCGATGGCGCACCATCTTCCGCGCATCAAGACGATTTCCACCGCCTCTGGCGGCGGCTCAACTCCATCCCCTCCACTTTGGGGGAGTATTTAAAGGCCGGACGAGCCCCAGACCACAGCATTCCGCTCACAAACCTTCCTGCTCCTGGTACAGCGGCCGTTGGCTGCCGTACGTCCCCGACCTCCTGCCCTGGTACAGCGGCCCGTTGGCTGCCGTACGTCCCTAACTTCCATCTCCCTAGGGCAGCGGACCGTTGTCTGCCGTCCCTGTCCGCCATCTACCTAGGGCACAGCGGACCGTTGTCTGCCGTCCCTGTCCTCCCATCCACCTAGGGCACAGCGGACCGTTGTCTGCCGTCCCTTCCTCCCATTTCCCAGGGCACAGCGGACCGTTGTCTGCCGTCCCTGACCTCCCATCACCCTAGGGCACAGCGGACCGTTGTCTGCCGCCTATCCTCCCTCCCATTCCCAGGGCACAGCGGACCGTTGTCTGCCGTCCCTGACCTCCCATCTCCCTAGGGCACAGCGGACCGTTGTCTGCCGTCCCTGTCCTCCCATTTCCCAGGGCACAGCGGACCGTTGTCTGCCGTCCCTGACCTCCCATCACCCTAGGGCACAGCGGACCGTTGTCTGCCGTCCCTGTCCTCCCATTCCCAGGGCACAGCGGACCGTTGTCTGCCGTCCCTGTCCTCCCATTTCCCAGGGCACAGCGGACCGTTGTCTGCCGTCCCTGACCTCCCATCTCCCTAGGGCACAGCGGACCGTTGTCTGCCGTCCCTGACCTCCCATCACCCTAGGGCACAGCGGACCGTTGTCTGCCGTCCCTATCCTCCCATTTCCTCAGGGCACAGCGGACCGTTGTCTGCCGTCCCTGTCCTCCCATTCCCCAGGGCACAGCGGACCGTTGTCTGCCGTCCCTGACCTCCCATTCCCCAGGGCACAGCGGACCGTTGTCTGCCGTCCCTGTCCTCCCATCTCCCTAGGGCACAGCGGACCGTTGTCTGCCGTCCCTGTCCTCCCATTCCCAGGGCACAGCGGACCGTTGTCTGCCGTCCCTATTCTTCCTTCTCCCCAGGGCACAGCGGACCGTTGTCTGCCGTCCCTATTCTTTCCATCCCCTCAGGGCACAGCGGACCGTTGTCTGCCGTCCCTATTCTTCCTTCTCCCCAGGGCACAGCGGACCGTTGTCTGCGTCCCTATTCTTCCTTCTCCCACAGGCACAGCGGACCGTTGTCTGCCGTCCCTATTCTTCCTTCTCCCCAGGGCACAGCGGACCGTTGTCTGCCGTCCCTATCCTTTCTGTCCTTCCTTTTCTACTCCACTGGAGCGGAACCGAGGCCGTAAGCCGATACAAAAATACATCAAAGTGGTGTCATCAGAGAAGAGAGCGCCTTCACCCGTCAGAAGCACCAGGAGGTGCTGTTCACGCCAGCTGAGGGACAAAGAAGAAGGAAGAAGAACTTCGACTTGCCTCCTTCCCCGCCCACATTACGACTGAGCGAAGTCATCCAGGAGCAACACTGGGTATCAATCACCCACCTCTGAAGCTACTCAGGTGTTACGTGATAGATTGGCGCCCGCACTTGGGGCACGAGGCAACGAAGTAAGAATCATGAATGAGCAGGGAGAGTCTGATTCAGATGCTCAACACCAGGAGCTGACAGAGGATCAGTCGGTTGAGGATGTAAACCCCGAGGTGATAACCGACCCCAGAGTTTCCTGGATCTATAAATTGAAAAAGGAAGAAGCATTTAATCTTCTACAAGATTGGGGCATAGTGTCATCTGGAACACTTGCTGAGTTGAGAAGGTTGTTAGTAGAACAACATAAGAAGATGGCTGTACGTTATCCCAGCCCAAGACCCGGAATAGTGAGCAGAAGCAGTGAGGAATCTGGACACTCAGCAAAAGGTACTCATGCTGAAGTGGGAGCCAGCATTCACACAAACCCCCTCATGGACCCAGGGGCGGTATGTGACAAAGTAAGAAGCTGGAGACTGTCTTTTGATGGCCAATCAGATGCTCCCAGCTTTCTAGAAAGGCTAGACGAGGTACAACAAGCCTATGGGCTTACTGGTAACCAACTACTAGTTGCCCTTCCTGAATTACTAGTTGGTAAAGCTATTCTATGGATGCGTAATCGTCGTGACCAGTGGAAATCATGACAATTTTGTGACAGATTTCAGATCACGCTACTACCCACTTACCTATGAGGAGGACCTCGAGAATCTAATTCAGGCAAGGAAGCAAAGGGAAGGTGAATCATTTGACGAATTTCTCGAAGATGTACTGACACTCATGAGGCGTCGAGGAGGTTTTACAGACGAGAATAAATTAAAGAGAGTGTATAAGAATCTCCTCCACGGTACAAATGTATATTCGGCAATCAGATGTTCATAGTATCAACGAATTGGAAAAATTCGCGAGGGAGTATGAACAAATAAAAGCAGAGGAGAAACAGAATAGACAGAATTCGAGAGTTCACATGATTGAGGACACGAAAAAGATTACAAGGCTCAAGGTTGAGACAGTTAACCCCTACTAGTAACAGACCATCTCTTAGTGAGTCTGAACCCATGTGTGGCAATACAAGAGACCGGGCATTGGAGATCAAACTGTCCCGAAATCCTGCCATGTAAAGGTGCGGAAAGAGAGCACTGGAATGTGCCTGTGATGTGCAGAAGGAGAATAAAACTCCGAACAAGACAGCAGTGATGCGAACAGCACACAGGATTCCTGTGATTGAAGACATCAAGAGACAACAGACTATTCATTGCCGTAATAATCGGCGGTTAAAAAGTGTCAGGCCTTGCTAGATACGGGTGCTGAAGCTAATTATATGAGCAACGAGGTCTATGAAGTCATCCGGAAAATAGGGATGATACGGAAAGAACCAGCACGTCACCGCGCGATATTAGCTGATGGACGGTCAACCCCTTTAAATGGGAAAGTGACTACTAATGTGACATAGAACAAATCACAGTTCCACTAGTGGCATCTATAAGGAAGGACTTGAACAAGATCTGCTATTAGGCATGGAATTTATGCGTAAAACAGAGTGATATTCACACATTCACAAGAGAGGTGGAGTGGGATCCTCCCCAATTGAATCCTTCAAGACAGCCAATTATGTTGCGATCACCCTTATCGGGGAGTAGGACAACAAAAGTCCCAACAATATCAGCTGTACAATCCGAATCTCAGGACAACAAGGATCACGACAAAAGGATATTCATGCAGGTTGGTTTGAATGGAGTTGAACTCAATGCTTGATTGATGCCAGGGCAGAATTGTCATATATTCCAGAACAAGCATCTTCGGGCAACATAGTGATGGATCACAGGGAAGAGATGACTGACTCTCAACGGCAGGCCACGATTCATGCTCCAGCCACCAACACAAGTGGTGAATCCGAGAGGGATGTGGAAGAGTCAATACCACCCCCTACTGTCATGGATGTGGAGGAGTCAATACCCTCCTCAACTGAAATGGATGAGGAAGAGCAAACGCAGTCTTCAACTACCAATGAAGTAGTCCCACCGTCCCAGGAACCCAGACCAGGCCCCTCTCGAAATATGGATCCAGTGCTGTGCCACCACAAACAACATCAGGCAAGCGCAAACGGGCTGGCAAGCCACGCATAAAAGTCCGATTATCAAAGGACGATGTAAATATGTACCTGTGGACCAGGTGTAGATGATGCTCATAGAGAGTGGCATACACCTCTTAAGATGATGCCTGGGAGGTGTACACCTCTTAAGGTGATGCCTAGATGACTCACGCCTTTAAAGGTGGTGCCATAGAGGGCTCCGACCCCCCCCCCCCCCCCAAGTAGGAGTGGGGTGTCACAAAGTAAAATTGTGACGGAAGATATTGCTAAATAACTAATAATATTGGAGAAAGACGCTCGGCTATCAGCAATGCTAGCCGACCGCGGAGATAAGGGAGGTACCGATGGCGCACCATCTTCCGCGCATCAAGACGATTTCCACCGCCTCTGGCGGCGGCTCAACTCCATCCCCTCCACTTTGGGGGAGTATTTAAAGGCCGGACGAGCCCCAGACCACAGCATTCGCTCACAAACCTTCCTGCTCCTGGTACAGCGGCCCGTTGGCTGCCGTACGTCCCCGACCTCCTGCCCTGGTACAGCGGCCCGTTGGCTGCCGTACGTCCCTAACCTTCCATCTCCCTAGGGCACAGCGGACCGTTGTCTGCCGTCCCTGTCCTCCCATCTACCTAGGGCACAGCGGACCGTTGTCTGCCGTCCCTGTCCTCCCATCCACCTAGGGCACAGCGGACCGTTGTCTGCCGTCCCTGTCCTCCCATTTCCCCAGGGCACAGCGGACCGTTGTCTGCCGTCCCTGACCTCCCATCACCCTAGGGCACAGCGGACCGTTGTCTGCCGTCCCTATCTCCCATTTCCCCAGGGCACAGCGGACCGTTGTCTGCCGTCCCTGACCTCCCATCTCCCTAGGGCACAGCGGACCGTTGTCTGCCGTCCCTGTCCTCCCATTTCCCCAGGGCACAGCGGACGTTGTCTGCCGTCCCTGACCTCCCATCACCCTAGGGCACAGCGGACCGTTGTCTGCCGTCCTGTCCTCCCATTTCCCCAGGGCACAGCGGACCGTTGTCTGCGTTCCCTGTCCTCCCATTTCCCCAGGCACAGCGGACCGTTGTCTGCCGTCCCTGACCTCCTCCATCTCCCTAGGGCACAGCGGACCGTTGTCTGCGTCCCTGACCTCCCATCACCCTAGGGCACAGCGGACCGTTGTCTGCCGTCCCTATCCTCCATTTCCTCAGGGCAAGCGGACCGTTGTCTGCCGTCCCTGTCCTCCCATTTCCCCAGGGCACAGCGGACCGTTGTCTGCCGTCCCTGACCTCCCATTCCCCAGGGCACAGCGGCCGTTGTCTGCCGTCCCTGTCCTCCCATCTCCCTAGGCACAGCGGACCGTTGTCTGCCGTCCCTGTCCTCCCATTTCCCCAGGGCACAGCGGACCGTTGTCTGCCGTCCCTATTCTTCTTCTCCCAGGGCACGCGGACCGTTGTCTGCCGTCCCTATTCTTTCCATCCCCTCAGGGCACAGCGGACCGTTGTCTGCCGTCCCTATTCTTCCTTCTCCCCAGGCACAGCGGACCGTTGTCTGCCGTCCCTATTCTTCTTTCTCCCCAGGGCACGCGACCGTTGTCTGCCGTCCCTATTCTCCTTCTCCCCAGGGCACGAGCGGACCGTTGTCTGCCGTCCCTATCCTTTCTGTCCTTCCTTTTCCTACTCCACTCACGGAGCGGAACCGAGGCGTAAGGCCGATACAATTACATCAAAGTGGTGTCATCAGAGAAGAGAGCGACCTTCACGCCGTCAGAAGCACCAGGAGGTGCTGTTCACGCCAGCTGAGGGACAAAGAAGAAGGAAAAGAACTTCGACTTGCCTCCTTTCCCCGCCCACATTACGACTGAGCGAAGTCATCCAGGAGCAACACCTGGGTATCAATCACCCACCTCTGAAGCTACTCAGGGTGTACGTGATACGGTGCATAACAATACCACAATCAGTTATGTATCGGAAATATAATTATAACAGCGATAAAATTGTTATCTTCTGCCTTATGTATCTAAACGTGATTAGTTTTAAATTTACAATTTAAGACACACATGGGTTCCTTCTTTTATACTTTTTGTCGTTTATTTTATTATTTATTATAATATGTCTATCATACCTTTGGCTTGACTTATTATTTGGTTTACTTTTTACTTTTGATTTAACTAATTTTCCGATCAACCATATTTCTCCAATCATGAAAAATCTGGTGCGGTACTCACACAACTTCCTTGCTCATATTTGAAACTACGATCAGACTTTTGTATAAGTGTATATATAATTGTTTTCAGAGTTTGTTTCCTTTGTGTAAATTGTAAAATTCGATGATTTTTTTAGTCGTCATTTTTTTTAAAGTCGTCAAAACAGCTGTTCTACAGATGAAATATCTCGACTATGTGTTCTTTTTATGAACTGCTCTACCTACCTACCTCATGCACGAGAAGGAGGTTACAAAGTCCATTTTCTTAAGGATGGGGTGGACCCCCCATTAGTTTCCCAGAAAGGAGACTCATGCCAGTTAATAGAGCTGATAAATAACTATACAGAGAATGAATTTGAAAAAAATCGGTCAAGTTATTTTGAGAAAATCGTGAAAACATGTTTTTTTTTTTTAGTAATTATCCGCCATTTTTTCCAAGTATATTACGGAGCTCCTGCAATTTTCTCAAAATGAGACTCATGTCAGCTGATAGGGCTAATTCATACATGGTATGAATTTGAAAAAAATCGTTAGGGCCGTTTTCGAGGAAACCGTGAATAACATGGTTTTTCAGTGATTATCAGTCATTTTTCACAAGAATATTACGGAGCTCCTGCAATTTTCCCAGAAATGAGACTCATGTCAGTTGATAGGGCTTATAAATAGCTATCCATGGTATAAATTTGAAGAAAATCGTTAGAGCCGTTTTTGAGAAAACTGTGAAAAACATGGTTTTTTAGTAATTATCCGCCATTTTGAATTCAATTTCATTGAATTTCTTATTGTCAGATCCTCATGGTATAAGGACCTTAAGTTTGAAAGTTCAAGTCAATCGGTTGATAAGGAATGGAGTTATCGTGTTCACAGACATACACACATACACACATACACACAGACCAACACCCAAAAATCATGTTTTTGGACTCAGGGGACCCTGAAACGTATAGAAAATATTGAAATTAGGGTACCTTAATTTTTTTTGGAAAGCAATACTTTCCTTACCTATGGTAGTAGGGCAAGGAAAGTAAAAACTGGAAAATTCCGTATATCATCAATAAGTTTCTCATTCCCTATGTTAAACGAGCCCGCATCGTCTCCGTCAAAAAGTAAACTGTACTAGTCGGTGACGGCGCGGGCACGGCTCGGGCAACAACACGGTGACGATGCTGACGCGGTGCGGTAGTATGTGTCCCTACACGTTTGAAAGCATTTGTTTTCTCACTCGCCGTAGTACGTCCGTCACTCGGCCGTGCCGCGGCGCCGGCTCGGTGAGGATATGTGTGTCCCGGCCATTATACGTACCAGATTAAGGTCATTAAGACCTTAAGGGATTAAGATTAAGGATAAGCATAAGCTATATTTTTTGTCTCCGGTCATACACAAGCGGTTTTAGACGAGTCGGCAAAGAAGGAAACTCTCTGATTGGCTGATTATTAGCTGATTCCCGAACACCAACTCAATCAAAATTTGGGAGTAGAATAGTTATGGGTCAAGCCTTTTGTTCTATCCCAATCATATTAATTCGATCTGTAATTGTATCTGAAAATAAATGAATCAGCCAATCGGAGAGCTTCCTGCCCGGCCGACTCGTCTGAATACGAAAAAACGTTTCGTGTGGCTTGGCCCTTAGATGAAAGGAGATGGAACAACAAAAATAAACTGTCTCCAAATCTGATCTTTTCTACTGTATGACATTACATCTCAACCCCTCCCAACAATACAACTACAAACAATGTAGACATGCTAAGCAGAGCTAAAAGACATTTATGGGCATAAATCAGCTTGGAAATGCATAGCCGGGGACAAGTCTGTTAAGTAGAGACGCTTGCCAACTGAGGGGACTCGTAGACGTTAATAAAGTGTGGATGTCTTGCAAATTCTGGTCTTTTTTTATTTTCTCCCCTTCATTTCGTCGCATTGGTCATGTTCTCTCCCCTTATTCTTTCCACTTGTCATACACAATTTATCTGGATTCCTTGTTACTTCAAATAATTTTTATTTATTAATTTGTACATGAACATTTAGGCTAGGCGCACACCAGTTAGTCAAGACAAGACACGTTTAGTCACAATACTTTACATAGCTGCTTGTGAAGCAACTCACACTGATTAGTCATTGCAATTAGACATATCTTCACAAGCAACATCAACTATGTGAAGTATCCTATACTATTAAACGAGCAATTTCTGTTTATATGTTCAAATGTTTGGATGTTTAGATGTTTATATGTTTGTATTTCACCGGATCTCGAAAACGGCTCTAACGATTCTCACGAAATTCAGAACATAGTAGGTTTATATTATAAAGATTCGATTGCACTAGGTCTCATCCCTGGAAAAACTCTCTGAAGGACATTAAAAGGATCTTCATCCTTGGAAGAACAGATTTCGTCGTCTGTTGATAACAGAAGATGCGTGTGCCTGTGTGGGAGATCAGCTGTGTAATCATTCAAACAGCTTACCGTATCTAGCGAGAAATATTATCTAGAAATTTTAATAGACTATCAAAATAATCTGATTTGTTGACATGACATGATTTATCACTCTAAATATAGAGTATATCATAATATTCGAAGTTAATCATTATTTTACAGTTTTAAGTGATTAGTGAGTGTTATTCAATTTGGTTTGTAAACAATCTAGATTAGAACTTTTCAGTTTTTAAATATTTTGACTGAAAATTGTACCTGAATACAAGTGTATGAAACATAACCTACTTTTTGGACCATTTATAGTGTATAAATCAAAATTCGGGGAAGAAACAGTTTTGGGCTGTGCCTGTTAGTCCTTCCCCAATCATTTTGATGAATTGTGCTCTGTTTATCAATGAATAAATAACGAGCGAAGCTCGGTGCCCCGATATTTGTGACTAAACGTGACTAGTCTCGTCTTGACTAACCGGTGTACACCCAGCCTTAGGCCTATCATTGGAATGATATTTCAACATTTCAATTTGTTCCTGCGTAGAATATTAGCTTGGGAATAAATACATTTACACCTTCAGCTGAGTTTCTCTTTTAGTGGTTTTTTTTAATTCTTCTCAAGTCACCACTTATTAACTGGACGGTATGATACGCATGAATTAATCAATGAAAAAATGAACGATAAAACTAGATGTTGAAATAATAGGGATAATACAGATTGTATTAAGAAGCAGAGAAGTAATTTATGATGGAGGGACATGCATGAATGAATTAATGGAAAAAGTGGCCAATAAAACGTTATAATGAAATAAAAGGGATCATACAGATTGTATTGAGAAGAAGAGAATTGAATTCATGATGGAGGGATATGCATGAATAAATTAATGAAGAAGTGGACGATAAAAACGAAATAGTGAGATAATACAGATTTTATTGGGAAGCAGAGAAATGAATTCATGACGCAATGTTAAGAGACTAGGGTTAATGAGGACGAAATAGTATATGATAGAGGAAGAAATAATTTACAGTAAAAGGGATGCAAGTAGCGGTATTAGCCAGGAATGCAAGAAAAGAGAATAAGTAGGATAAGTAAGAAAGAAGTAAAGAGAGATGAAAAATGAATAAGACTATGAGGTGGAGAAACACAGCAGAAAACACAGTATATATTCCCACCAACTTTCAATGGAAGCTTTTCTTTTTGTCTAAACTACAAGTGATTTGCTATAAATTAAAACCCCTTGGAAAGTTGCCTCCCGTTTGGAGATGGTTTGAAATTCTTTCTTCTTCTTCGATTCTCATCTTCCATACTCTTCTCCTTCTACTTTGTTCCTGTTTTCAAGATTCTTCTCAGGATCCTCTCCCCATTCTGGTATATATCTCCTATTAATAAACGCCCACATGATTTCAGGAAAACTTTTCCTTCAATACCTTGTAGTTTGTATAAGACGTAATAATTTACGTTGCCTCTAGCATTGTTGTATATTCTGGAACCTGTGTGAAAGATTTAGTAGTGGGAGTGTATTCTACCACTGTATAAATATAAGCTGATAACTAGTATACTGTAGTTTCAGTGAGAAATAGTATTAGAAAAATAAAAATGGATAGATATTTTTTTATTCTATTCACACTATAAAGGGGATGTTGGACTATATCACCCAATATCTTTTGGAGATCTAGTATTAAATGAAAAAGACTGGGAAATTGTCAAAAAACCACAGATTTATTGATACTTAGAAAGACCGGTTTCGGTTATTACACCATTGTCAATCTCTGATAAACTCTTGTCTCTGATAAAAAAAATCTAGTATTTGTAATAGATTCATAGAAAGTGATCAGTAGACTCATAATTTATATCCTCGACTTCAAGAGTCAATTAATCTTTCTCAAGTCTCGTTGAAAAATGAATAAATGAGATATAGTGAACCCAGTAGATAATACATTATCATGCTCCTCTTCCAATATTCCAAACTCTCCCAGTATTTCAGCGTCGAAATTAAGTTCAAATTTGAATTTTTCAAATGATTTATATTCTTGTTAGTTTCCAATTCTTTTGAAAATTTCCATTGTAGTTGAGAGTTTGAGAACTGGTGCAAAATTTGCATTTTTAGCAATGCACCAGAGAATTACTTTTAAAGATTTTTCCCCCTTTCCATGAACATTACTTGAACAAACTATGGATCGAAATTCTTGAAGGGTCGAACTAATATGATCAATGGCTTTGTGGATTCTGACATACCTTCTGATAATATTTATTTCTAGCTGGCCCAGCGGAATTCGTACCGCCAAATAGTTAATGCATCTCATGACAAACTTTAGCTGGATGCACACCTGAGGAGGGGCGATGCGGCATTTTGCATCCAGTTGCTTACAATTTTTTTTTCCATTTTTCGACCTACTCGACTTTTGATGCATGATTTTGAACCGCCTTGACGAGCCAAGAAGTATAGTACGATAGAATCTGAGCGTTGTGTCAAAAGTTATAAGTGTTTGAAATTTTGATCCTTGGGATGTCCTTAAGCGCGCCTCTCCACTAAATACTGAAATGAAGTGCATCTAACGGGTGATTCTCATAGAACATATCTCATGAGCTTATGTCATTGTGTGAAATATCAATGTGAGACAATGTAGTTGGTGATGATTGTTGAAGCTGAAAATTTTCACAATACAAGAAGCATTGTTGTCAAGTGTACCTGGAAATCTATATGAGATAGAGCGCTCTACCTGATCTCAGATTGTAGCACAAAAATACGCCCAGAGGGATTTCGAATTATACATCTAAATGGTGACAATCAGATGATATTGTTGATCAAGAAGTGGACGATAAAAACAAAATAGTGAGATAAAAGTGATAATACAGATTTTATTGGGAAGCAGAGAAATGAATTCATGACGCAATGTTAAGAGACTAGGGTTAATGAGGACGAAATAGTATATGATAGAGGAAGAAATAATTTACAGTAAAAGGGATGCAAGTAGCGGTATTAGCCAGGAATGCAATAAAAGAGAATAAGTAGGATAAGTAAGAAAGAAGTAAAGAGAGATGAAAAATGAATAAGACTATGAGGTGGAGAAACACAGCAGAAAACACAGTATATATTCCCACCAACTTTCAATGGAAGCTTTTCTTTTTGTCTAAACTACAAGTGATTTGCTATAAATTAAAACCCCTTGGAAAGTTGCCTCCCGTTTGGAGATGGTTTGAAATTCTTTCTTCTCCTTCTTCTTCTTCTTCTTCTTCTTCTTCTTCTTCTTCTTCTTCTTCCTCCTCGTATTCTTCTTTTTCCTCTTCTTCGATTCTCATCTTCCATACTCTTCTCCTTCTACTTTGTTCCTGTTTTCAAGATTCTTCTCAGGATCCTCTCCCCATTCTGATATATCTCCTATTAATAAACGCCCACATGATTTCAGGAAAACTTTTCCTTCAATAACTTGTAGTTTGTATAAGACGTAATAATTTATGTTGCCTCTAGCATTGTTGTGTATTCTGGAACCTGTGTGAAAGATTTAGTAGTAGGAGTGTATTCTACCACTGTATAAATATAAGCTGATAACTAGTATACTGTAGTTTCAGTGAGAAATAGTATTAAAAAAATAAAAATGGATAGATATTTTTCTATTTTATTCACACTATAGAGGGGATGTTGGACTATATTACCCAATATTTTTTGGAGATCTAGTATTAAATGAAAAAGACTAAGAAATTGTCAAAAAACCACAGATTTATTGATACTTAGAAAGACCGGTTTCGGTTATTACACCATTGTCAATCTCTGATAAACTCCTGTCTCTGATAAAAAAAATCTAGTATTTGTAATAGATTCATAGAAAGTGATCAGTAGACTCATAATTTATATCCTCGACTTCAAGATTCAATTAATCTTTCTCAAGTCTCGTTGAAAAATGAACAAATAAGATATAGTGAACCCAATAGATAATGCATTATCATGCTCCTCTTCCAATATTCCAAACTCTCCCAGTATTTCAGCGTCGAAATTAAGTTCAAATTTGAATTTTTCAAATGATTTATATTCTTGTTAGTTTCCAATTCTTTTGAAAATTTCCATTGTTGTTGAGAGTTTGAGAACTGGTGTAAAATTTGCATTTTTAGCAATGCACGAGAGAATTACTTCTAAAGTTTTTTCCCCCTTTCCATGAATTTTGAACAAACTATGAATCAAAATTCTTGAAGTGTCGAACTAATATGATCAATTGCTTTGTGGATCGTGACATAGCTTCTTATATTATTTATTATTCTCACAAGCAAAAATCATGATAAAAATTTAAGAGAAATTTCAGGTTTATCTTCAACTCTCTCTTTTGAATGTTGAGAGTCACAAGTTCTAGTATCTCAACAATATTAGGAGATTCGGAGATATTTTTAACTTTTTTGATCACTTATCAGAAAACTGTATTATTTTCATTTAGTTTTGTTCTAAATTTTGAGTTAATCTGAAGTCATAGTAGGAAAATTATTACTGATAGAAACTGTCTTCGAATCATATTCATACTACGTATGTCATACAATATCCACCTACGGTACTACACAATTTTAAATAATTGAAACTATCTTCACTTTAACTTGACACTTTGTCTGCATATGATTAGTCGCTATTAAATTGCAGATTTGATTTCGATGTGACAGATAATTGAAATTTGAATGATTTTTCCAGTCATCCTTCTTCCTTCATCCTCCTTTCTCTTCTCTCCTCTTTCTTTTTCCTCCATTCTCATTTCACCTCCTTTTTCCTTCATTTCTTCTTTCATCTTCTCCCTATCCGCTTACTCCCTTTTTCTTCATCTTCAGCTCCACAATTATATTTCTGACTCCACTCTTCCTATTCAAATATTAAATGAAAATGGAAACAAAAGAGTGTCACCTTGAATAAATTTTCAATGTTGGGAAATATCCATTTTGATTCATCATGTCATCATGACAAATGCTGACTTTATCATCTACTCAACATGTCATATTTATTCATTTCCTTACATATGACATGTTACATTCACATAATATGATGTCACTACAGTTATATTACTATATCAAAGTTAGTTTATATAGACATTCTACATTTATAGTCACTTTCACATTTTTCAAACCTTCTCATTTCTCATATCTAGACAAAATTATTTTTCATTTCAACTGTGCATTCATCCTCCAGATACAACAGATGTATATCTCCTAGATGCAACATTTATCCCCAACCTCCACACATATTTGGGCAAAATTATCATTCATTTTACGCGTACATTTATCCAGCTTGAGCAGCAAGTATTTATCTGCTAGATTTAACTTAGTACTCGTACAGGGTACAGCCTTTCAATCTGTTGGCGTATATAAACTAGCACCCAAGTCCGCGCGATAAGCATGCCGTTTGTACTTTGTAAGTCCGGGACTTTGCACAATTTACACCGGGACTTAGATAGCAATCGAGAGGCAATGGCGACCCCTATTTATCATTGTCTAAAATCTACAAGCTAAGGACTTCTCATCTGTTTGCCTTATCACGTGATCTCTCTCTGTGTTTCTATACCTCCTTTTCTCTTATTTGTCCTTCTACTATTTCTTCTTCTTCTTCTTCTTCTTCTTCTTCTTCTTCTTCTTCTTCTTCTTCTTCTTCTTCTTCTTCTTCTTCTTCAACTTTTCTTCTACTTCTTCTATTCTGTATCTCCTTGTCTACTGTATATATTTCTATTACGACACGTTACCTGTGCTGTTCTCATCTTCTTCTAGTAATTATTTTCATTCATCTACCTTTCATTATCTATATCATTTCTATATTTTCATTCCTTTATTGTTTTTTATCCATTTCGACTTCAACTTTTCTTCTTCTTCTTCTATTCTGTATCTCCTTGTTTACTGTATATATTCCTATTACGACATTTTACCTGTGCTGTTCTCATCTTCTTCTAGTAATAATTTTCATTCATATATCTTTCATTATCTATATTTTCTATATTTTCCATATCATTTCTATATTTTCATTCTTTCATTGTTTTTTCTCCATTTCGATGCTCTATTGCTCCTATCTCTTTTTTTTGTCTCTTTATATTGCCTTTCGTCCTGACTCGTTCCTCTTAAAAATTAAATCTTTGTTCTTACAGTCATGTCCTAATGAAAGAATAATCATATTATTTCCCCTCTGAATAAGTTGGGGTTCCAATAACAACTCCATATATTTCAATATGATATATTTATACATATAATTACTAGTAGTTCTGTGAACAGTAGACCTCACGCAGTATTCTCATCGACAAGTACCTGATTGAAACTATAGACCTTATGGAAATACAGCAATAGACTGGCTTCTCCACACATCTGTGTAATCACTTGTAAGCTGATTTATGATGAATAATTCTATTGTCTGATTTTTACTCTAATATTGGCGTATGAAGGCGGCTTCTTTTTCCTTTTATATTATCCTTGAAATGCAAAATTTCAAAAAACCTTGTATATACGTCGACGCGCAATTAAAAAAGGAACATACCTGACAAATTTCATGAAAATCTATTACCGAGTTTCGTCGTAAATGCGCAACATATAAACATTTGAATATTAAGAGAAATGCCAAACCGTCGACTTGAATCTTAGACCTCACTTCACTCGGTCAATTAAACTCCATATAATGTATATACTGTTTTATTCATTTACAATTATCATGATCGCTTCAAGTTACTCGTAATTGACGTGAGTAGAATTTTATAGTATCGTTTCAATGATTTTCAATATTTGGTCAAATTAAAATAAAGAATATCCGTTATCACAGTCGAGATACTCAAGATTTTCCCTTTACATGAAACTCTTTTCTCATATTATTGATCAATCCACCCTGTTTAAAGGTAAGCTGAAGACGAGGCTTGGATCACACAAAAATTATCCCCAAAAAATAAAAGAAAATCAGTCCAAATTCTTCTCCTCCTTCCATTGACAAATAACACAGCCAGTGACTCATCTGGCATGTAACAAGAATAGGGAAGAAAAAAGTAAATATAAGGAAAAAATAGACTAATCATATAATAAGGTTAAACAAGCTCATTACCCATTGTTCGAGCACAACTTTTTTCTTTCAGTCATAATTTTTTTTATCTTAAATTTCTCTTGCTGTTTCTATTTTTCCCCCTTTCGTTCCTTCATTTTTTTCGTGGTCTGCCCGTTAAATTAGTGAGGAAATTTGGGTTTTCTCATCCCAATTAGCTTCTCTCTCCATTAGTCATTAACCACTAATTTGCTGGGACGTTAGTGAAGTCTCTCTTGTTAGTAAAAGTCAGCGCATCCCAATAAAAATCCCATCCCATATACTACGGTCCGCATTACTGGAGGCGTCATTATCCTGTTTATATAATACAGTATAATCTTGATGAGGCTTATAGCTTCCCTCGTATAATACTCTGTCCTTATCATCATCCTGCATTACCGACTTCTGATGGCTTTTTCAGCTTTATCTTGTTATCCTCTCCTTCCATTAATACCTTCTCTTATTTCTTTTTTCTCTTCTTCTTGTCTTCTTAGTTCTTGCTCTTTATCCTTCTTCTTCTTCTTCTTCTTCTTCTTCTTCTTCTTCTTCTTCTTCTTCTTCTTCTTCTCTTCTTCTTCTTCTTCTTCTTCTTCTTCTTCTTCTTCTTCTTCTCCTTCTTCTTCTTCTTCTTCCTCCCACTTTTGTCTTCTTCTTCTTCTTGTCTACTCATTTTTCGCTTATTCATCCACTGTTTCTTTCTGGCATTAAAATGTTTAATCTACTTTCACTTTTTGTGTAGTTGAGAAGTTGATATTGTGGTAATTATTCATATAGAATGAAAAAGACTAAATGAAAAATTGTCAAAAAACCACAGATTTATTGATACTAAGAAAGACCGGTTTCGGTTATTACACCATTGTCAATCTCTGATAAACCATTGTTAGGGATCTGTGGTTTTTTGACAATTTCTTAGTCTTTTTCATCCAATACTTTATTCTACTTCCCTATTCCCTAGTTAATTCCTTTAGATTAATTTCTACTACTATTATAGATTATTATTTCGTATTCAAAACAATTTATCTTTGAATGTATATTTTCCTCATCTATTTCCTTTTATCCTCCCCTTTTTCTACTCCAGTTCCTTCGTTTATCATCTGCTTCTCGATCTCCTTTGCAGGGGAGTTTTCCTGTTCTTCTGATTTTTCTCACTCCCCTCTCAGCATTGAGTTCACTTTATACCCCTCTTTTCTTCAACAACAGTATCCTTCCTTCTTTCCTCCTGTTCCATTTCATCTCCTTCATTTCTCTCTCTACCTTGGTAGAGAGTTAGTGGGAATGATATTTTGAATATTCTTTCCGAAGAATGAACATTGATATGTCCAAATCTCCGCCAATTTATGTAGATGCATAACAATATTATCTTTAATTATTACAAATTGCTTTTTTCGTATCATATACAGTTCAATAATTATTTTCTTAATTTATATTTTGTAAATTCATCCATAATTTTGCTGTATTGTAAGCTATTGTATATGAGTTTATAAGCCAATATACATTGTAATCAACATAAATAAAGTACTCAATCAATCCTTCTCCTTCTCCTCTACCTCTTCCTCCTGTTCTTCCTTCCTCCTCCTCCTCTCCCTTCTTCCTCCTCCTCAATCACGTAATCCAAACCAACTTAACGTCTATTGGGTTGTAACGAGTATAATTCCATCTCCCAACTCGTGTGCGGTACAGGGATAGGGTCACACGCAACAATGTGAATACTACCCCCTTCCCCACAAATTTATAGGGTCCATGTCCTCCTCCTCCCCCTTCTCAACCTCATCCTCCTCCTTCCCATCCTACAGCCAGGAGACCTATTAAGGCCAGGAGACCTCGTGGGAGGTCTACTCGCAGCCAACCAATTGCATCCATATTCTCTATTTTTTCTCTTTTCCCATTTCATCGACTCAATTATCTGCTCGTTATCTCATTCTATTTTCTTGATTTCTCATTTCTCCCTCATCGTTATGCCTGATCGCCTCATTTGCCGGACGATTATCGCCTTGTTATTTCCCCATTTTCTCTGATTTTCTGCCTCGAGTTTTTGTTAGATAAGTACAACGTTATTGGGAAGCTTGTTACTGGGAACAATTTGCTCTTCGGTAGCCAGATTATTCCTTTCATAATATGAAATCATAATGTGGATCATTTTCAAACAAAAATATTATAGGATGAGTAGGATTAATCAAAAAAGCTACACGAGATAAATTAGGCTATCATAGAAATTATTATTTGTTTTTCTGGTTCCTCGAAAATTATCTTATATAGGAAGATTTCGTATCCTATTACTAATAATGTGTGATGTTTCTTCTAAGTTTGGCTCTGGAGCATCCAAATTTGAAAATCTATAATAAGGACTGAAAATGTTGTGGAGTGAAGAGCTACAAGACTTATAGTGCCGGTTGCACAAAAGTCGGTTAAATTTTAACCGTGATTAATTTCACGGTTTAATCAGTGAAAAAAACGGCTTTTTCCAAAACGGACAATAACAAGCTGGTGCAATTAACCAGAAACAATCACAGAAGCCGTTTTTTTCACAAAAGCCTTCTTTGATTAAACGGTGAAATTAATCACGGGTAAAATTTAACCGGCTTTTGTGCAACCGGGCCCTAACCTCTTACGGACTATGTGTAAGCTTATCTGAATTTGGTAGAGGAATAGCACAAGGTTACCTCATCCTTCCCCACCCTATCATTTTGATATTTCATTTATTCATAAACAATAGATACAATGCAGGTAAAAAAACCGGTATTCGTCCAAAACTGCTTTAAACCTCAATTTGGAATACACAGTCTAGAGGTTATGTAATGATAACTTAATTCACACACTATTTTGAGTCCAAAAAATGTATGTACTACAATAAGTTTGATTTTATCAGATTAATTAATTTCAAAATACAAATCCAAACAATATTGTAAAATCAAAACAATATTGTAATAGAGAATAAAGGATAGAGCAAAAAAATAAGTATGATCAAATCAATTGTTCACAGGATAAGACTTTCTTCTACTGAAAAACTATGGTACAAAGATCGAGAAAATCTAAAAAAAAAGATATTGTTGATGAAATGAGGTGAACAAGTTGAGGATCCATTAAAGAAAAAATAGGTAAGCCCAAAAATCCGTTATTCTAGTAGTTAGTTCCATAGTTTTTGTAGCAAAGAGTATCAATATTCTCGAAATAAATAATGTAGTATTGATAGATTGGTTATTCTATTGTTGTAGATAGTCCTTTGCACTTTGTACTTTCCATGAACCAACTCATATCTTACAACGACAATCATTCAAATTTCAATAGAACCCTGACTATTTGAGCTTGAGATCAATTCTTAAAATAAATTTTCTCTCCCGGTCAGTGCTTTTTTGAAAAAGTAAATTAGATTTTTTAAATATTGTATACTATCAAAAGGTATAGAGAAACAATAGCGTAAGTAGATATCCCATGGTATAGGGCGTTTATGTCGCAACTTTTACTGTTATCTCAAGCCAATTACTGTCGATTATTGTCGATTTTTACTGTTTTGACCGGGTGAGATTGTATGAACGGCACAATATGAGAGACTACCAGCGTCATAAAGCTTCACGGGAAAGAACTACGTGAACTATTGGCTTGATATAACAGTAAAAGTTGCGACATAAACGCCCTATACAATGGGATATCTACTTATGCTATTGTTTCTCTATGGTATAGAGTTGATGTTTTTATTGATTGTAGTATAACCCATTGAATGGGAATGTTCTCGTCAGTAGAATGTATCTTGTACTACAGATTCAGTCATTTTGTTTTTGACGCCATTAAGTGAGCTGTGATTGGTCGAAGATTTTTGAAGTTACAGATCACGCCTAGTATTGAAATCGTATCCACCAATGGGAAGCTTTGGCGATTTGGAGTGGGGTGTTGCCTATTGAGAAATGAGTAACTCAATTTATCCTGAATGGTGGATAGTGTGGCATGTTTTCTCGTAACTTTTGGCAATGATTGTTAATTTTAGTGATAAGCTATTAAATTTTTAGTAATACTAAATAATACTTACAGTAAAGTCATATCAATCACAGTAATACTGGAAATGGCTTGGACTATTGACCTTATCATTGGATATTGTCAATGATTTTTGTTAAATAATTATTGTTAAACGAAAAACCAAATTAAATGCTGTAAATAACCCCGACGATTCAGCAAATATTGACAACAGGGTAAACAGCTAGATGGAAATTCGATGAGCGCTACTATACAAAAATTATTTGTTAACCCGGGAATGAACCCAGTACACAGCATTGCCGGTCAGGAATGCAGGAATGCCGGTCAGCATTGCCCTTACACGAAACTGACAATCACTGGATAGCAGCGCTCATTTACACAAAGCTGGGCTGACAAATAATTTTTGTATAGTAGCGCTCATCGAATTTCCATCTAGCTGTTGTCAATATTTACCCTGTTGTCAATATTTGCAGTAGCAGAAGTCTTCGGGGTGAATTACAGCATTTGATTTGGATTTTCGTTTAACAATAATATTATTAATTCATTAGCATTTTTGAATGAAATGCAATTTTTCAGTAATTTCCATCTGTAGATTTTTGTTAAATGTTTCTTCATAATTGTGAAGATGCTATCATAGAGGAAATATAGCATACGAACATATCCCATGTCATATGTCGTTTATGTTTCAAATTTAAAGCTGATTTTTTGTCAGCTCAATCAGATTACTGTCTATTATTACTGTTTTCATAGTGTTAAGCTGCGCTTACACCAAAGTTATTAACAAAACGTTTATATTTTCGTCCTTATAGATTCTGTCAGATTGAACATAGCTTATCATACACATGATGTGCATATGTGTTTGTCAAGCTCCGTTTAATCTATCTATAAGGACGTCTAATAGAATCTATAAGGACGGAAAATAACATTTTGTTAATAACTTTGGTGTGAACGCTACAGCTTGGTGTGAACGACACAGTATGAGAGACTACCAGCATCACTTTGATTCAATAAAGAGAACTACTTGGGTTATCGGCTTTAGTTACATTGAAATTTGGAACATAAATCTATATATATAAAAGCGAAATGGCACTCACTCACTGACTGACTCACTCACTCACTCGCAGAACTATAAATCTACCGGACCAAAAACGTTCAAATTTGGTAGGTATGTTCAGTTGGCCCTTTAGAGGCGCACTAAGAACGGATTTGGAAAAATTTTCAAAGATACGCCCAAAATTTGCATTTTTCCAGCGTTTTTTAGCGCTTTCTCAGCTTTATCGAGAACAAATGAACCGAAAATGTTCAAATTTAGTACAGACGCTCAGCTAGGTGTAATGATGTTGTGTTGAAGGAATTTGAAATAACGTCAAAGATACGCCCAAAGTTAGCGTTTTCCCAGCGTTTTTTTCCTTTTTTCAGATTTATCGAGAACAAATGAACAGAAATTGTTCAAATTTAGTACAGAAGCTAATCTAGGGTGTAATAATGTTGTGTTAGAAGGAATTTGAAATAACGCCAAAGATACGCCCAAATTAGCGTTTTTCTCAGCTTTTCTGCGTTTTCTCAGTACTTTGACTTTCTGATGGAATGAAGCATGCTCAAATGAAAAATGCAGGCGAGCGAAGCGAGCTTGCTAATCTCATTTCGGGACGATCCAGTCGGGGGTCTAGGGGGCGGATCCCCTGGCTAGACGGATATGGCGAACGAAGCGAGCCCGACGGCTAGTGCCCTATACAATAGGATATTTTCTTATGCTATCTTCTCCTTTATGATGATATTAAGTTTGTAGGAGGATGATATTCATTTTCAGAATAAAATTTATTCACTTAATAATGATGTGAACGTGGTATGAAGAACGACACATGTCTAAACCAATTAATCTAGTAGGTTGATTGTTTATTTGACCAGTTTCAGTTCAAGTATAATTGTGACTAATTAACATTTTAGTGGTAAACTTGAATGTAATAAGCTTTCATAATGAATGCATATCCTACAACATAAAACTCCAACGTAAATTACAAATCAAAAGCGCTAGCAGTCTGTGGCAGCAATAGGTTTTCCACATGTGATCATAAATATTGAATCTTAAAAAGTCAGTAAAATTCAAATGGAACATGACAGACATACAAAACTTGACATGTTATGAGAAGAAATGCAACCAATTTTGGTCATCTAATACATTTTGATTCAATTTATGACGTTAAAAACAGACTTCAAATGAATTTACACTCTTCTAGCAATGCCGGTCATTAATTTATTGGCTCTGTGGTTTTAATGTCAATCATGAAGAACTTGACAGACATCGACGGGATTTCTATGTATGGTTGGAGACTCCGCAATATTGATCATCAAATCTCAGTTGGTCTACTATTTACAAAGTCAATATTTATTCTTGTATACTTCTTCAATTCTATAATCATTTATCAATTGTGTGTTACAAATTCTATGACTAGAATTTGCTATCATTTTTCCAGTATCAAAGTTGAACCAGAATGAGTTGAATCTTTTTTTTGTAAACATTAACAATTGAGGTTGCAATAAAGTAGCTTATCAGCCAAAAAAATATTATTACTATAGTGAGATCCATGTTATAATTTCAGTGTTTGATTAGCAATTGTATTGCTATCCTTGTCTATCATTCAACAAAGCGGATAGCGCTATCTCTTTCTCACTTGACTCTGTTGCCAGATCGTCTTTTTACAATGTAGTATTAATAATTAATTAACAACAAAATATGTCATCTTAATTATGAAAATTCATTATGAAATTATTGAAAAATAAAATTTCCTGCTTAATAAAATATAATTGATTATTTTAAACGAGAATGAACAGTTGATATTGCATTAATAAATCTGTATCAGCTACCGTCTATAGAAGGCATTGACAAGAAGGAGGATTGGCAACGTTTTTCTCCCATCTTTCTCCACTGCCATTATAACGTGGATCTCACTATAGGTGAAACAGTGAAATTCACTTCACAATGTCAGCATTGGATAGTAGGGAAGTATTGATGCTATTCATAAGGAATGCTAACGGTTTAAAGTGGGAATCTTACTATAGAAACTATAAAAACTTATTCTACTAGTTATTTTTTGTCAATAAAGTTAATGATTCTTCGTCCACTGCTTATGATTCATCATAATCTCTCCATGAATCTCCATCTATCTCTCAGAGATCTTTCTCTCTCCATCTATCTCAGAGATGCATCCATCTCTGCATCTATTCATCTCCTTGTTCATCCACTGTTCTCTCTTCGTTATTTTATTCCTTCTCTCTCTCTCTCTCTGTCCATTGCTTCTTCCTCATTCATTTGTCCTTCGTCCATTCATGATTCATGTGCCTCGTGAAGGGTGAGGCTACTATTTATAATAAAGCACCAGGCGCCACCCAGTCCATAACACCAGTTTAGTTGAAAAAAGTGCGCCAAATCTCGCAAGAATGTCACTCAGTCAGTTTGGCCCATCCTATATTCACCAATTCACACTCACATACCTATATATACAATCACTAACACATAATATGAGTACAGATAGATATATACAGATATTTAAATGTAAATACAGACACACGAGAACGAGTAATTACACAATATATACGGATATGCATGTAAATATAGTCACACGACAACAAATACTCATAGTATATCATACTCAGTAATACTTGAATGTACATATATATTTGTTGAGATGTTGGCAGAATGTGGACCATTTTTTGTTCCTCTTTGGTCAAGTGAAGAAGGAAAGAGGGTAAGAAATGTGAAAAGAGAGAGAGAGAGAGTGAAACGGCTACCTAAAATATGTGTCTGGTTTGGTTTTGCTCAATGACTGACTGACTGACGTATGTTTGAATCTTCTTATTATCATTGTCATCCTTTAACCTCGAGTATTGTTCTTTGTCTTCATATTTTCCTTCTTTCTTTTTCTGTTGTTCTTTCCTTCTCTTTTTCGTATGTCTTTTCTTCATCAATGCTTTGCTTATACCGTTCTAATTTCACTATGTTTCTTGCTTTAATCATTGATTTTTCAATAGTTATTTTGATGTCTTCTGCATCTACTATTCATTTTGACTCCTCTATTGCTTCCTCTTCGTCTCTATTTCTCTCTCCCAATTTCTTGCTCCTTTCAAGGTTTTATCACACATAGCTACATCTAACTAAGAATAGGTCTTCAAGAGATGTAGCGGTCCAATCTCCCAATATCAAATCTACGCTACGCAATCTGTCCCGTTCACACCAGCGTAGCGTGGATTTGATATTGGGAGATAGGAGCGCTACGTTTTTCGAAGACGTATTTCTAGCTGGGCGTGCAATAACCTTTAAACCTTACTTTTCTATGATATCTAGAAAAAAGTAGTGAAAAAACCAATTTCCTATGGGTATGTTCACACATTGGTGAAATAGCACTAGTCTTTTGCTTCCTCTTATCATTTATCTCTTCTATTTTATTCATTTATTTATTAATTTATTCATACATTGGTACATACAATATCATTCTCACCTATGAATGATTGGGAAAGGAACAACAGGTTTAAAGCCCAAAAATGTTCCTTTCCCAAATTTAGATAGAAATTGTCCAAGAATATGATTCATGTTATGATTTTAATATGAAGTTATGATTCATGATTTTTGTTGTACTACTCAACTCAATCAAATGGGTTTCCATTCCATCCACTTCGTGATTCTCCCTTTTTCTTCTTCTTTATTCATCTTCCTCATATTTATCTCATTATCTCTAAATTTGACCTTTTATTTATCATGTACGCCTCTCTTTTAGTCTTCTTTTTCTAACATTCTACTGTTTCCTTCCTTTACTTCATCTTCTTCATCATCATACATCCGTAATTCTTTTCCATCTTTATTTGTTCCACGTATCTATCAACTGATTCTTATTGATGACGTTATTGGTGTAGAGATTCTTCTATTTATTACAGTTTTTCTAGTCTTCTTTTTTCATCATCATTGAATAGTATTTGATCAATTTATCGGTTTTTGAACGTTAAATGAACTATTATAGCAGAATGATAGAGCCAACGAACTTAAACTCCATGCCAATTCAGATAACATATTTCATGCTATGATAAATCAAGTCACTGTTCGAAAAGAACAAAAACTTCAAGAAGAAAAAAAAACCGAAAATAAGATCACTGAACCAATTAGACGGTCTAAAAGGGGTCGGCTGTTCTATCTTCCATTAGGATGCCAATAAAATACGGGACCATTAAAACAATCAAACCAACGTATAATTAATGCACGAATTATGTATCGTGCAAAGAATGCACGGGTCCTTAGTCCGACTCCAAATTGTAATTCGCTGTTATAAAAGTCCAATCTGTAATATACCTGTTCACTTATGTTGTTCATAATTATTGTTTTTTATTCTCGTAAGTTCTCCTTCGACTTTTGGAGCTTCTATCTCACTCTTAATCATTCTCTCTCTCAAACTCTCTTCACTCTATCTCTGTTACTTTGTGTTTCTCTTACTTTTCTCTCTCTCTCTCTTTTGGCTTCTCTGCCTCTCACATCAGCTGAAAAGTTATTTTTGTAATTCAAACAGGTTGGAAGTGAATAAAATACCAACCGCGTCTGATTGGCTATATGAGGTATTTGACTATTGAGAAAGCATAGGCTCTGGTTATAACTTGATCTTGCACTGGCTGCGGAATTGTGAACTAGTTCATAACACTTGTAACTTGAAATAATAAAGTAGTTCAACACTTGTGACTTGAAATTATAACGTAGTTCAAAACTTATAACTCACGACGTTTGATTGAGTGTGTTTTTAGCAATGTTTCAAAATTATTTTTATGATATAATTTGATTTGAAATTTTCTAGTTGGGCATTTCGGAGCTGATGATAATTGAACTTAAGTTATTGTGGAGTGTTCTAAAACTTCTTCTCCTTCTTTTTTCAGCTTCTTCTTCTTCTTCTTCCTCCTTTTTCTTGTTCTTGTCCTTTTTTCTCTTCGTCTTCTTCTTCTTCCCCTACTTTCTCTCCTCCTTCTCCTCCTCTTGATGCTTTTTTTCTCTTCGTCTGATATCCACTTCCTGCTCTAATTGTTACCCAGAGTTCCTTCTTTTTCTCCTGTTACTTTTTCTATTCTTCTTCCTAGTCTTCATTATTTCTCTTCTCCTTCTCCTTATCTTCTTCTTCTTCTTCTTCTTCTTCTTCTTCTTCTTCTTCTTCTTCTTCTTCTTCTTCTTCTTCTTCTTCTTCTTCTTCTTCTTCCTTCTTCTTCTTCTTCTGCTTCTTCTTCTTCTTCTTCTTCTTCTTCTTCTTCTTCTTCTTCTTCTATTACTTCTTCTTCTTCTTCTGACAACCAAGGTTTAGGCATGACTTGCCGGTTCCGGTCCGTGAGATTGCCCTGTTCTAGCAGCTCTTTTCCAATATTTGGAATATTATGTTCTGAAACTATGAGTATTATCTATTAAATTGGAACTTCCAGGTGAAAATGTTCGACTTTATTCGTAAAAGGATACACCTATTCTTGGGCAAATGTATTTATGAAATCCGGGAAAGAGACAGTTTTGGGTTAAACCTGTTTTGATCTCCCTACTCCAGTTTCCTCTGAAAATTGAACAAAAAATGGAAGAAAAATAATATACTTCTTGGGCTAGTATGAGAGTCGAAATTCGGTGGGAGAACAATTTTGGGCTGTGCCTGTTTGTCCTCCTTCAATAATATTTCAATGAATAATTGTGTATCATTAGCTAGTAAATGGATAAATTATTAAGATCAATCGAGTTTGTGAATAATTAACAAATAATCATTCATAATATTGTGTGCATTTTGGGGTTCAAGTAATTTCTACAAAAGGAGACTTCTATCGTGAAACATTTCTGAATCAAAAGCACATGAATTTTTTAAGATGGTGGCATCATTTATTATTGATTGACTAGAAATACCTTAGACCAGTTATAGAATAGACACGCTGGGAAGTCTAGCCTCTGAAGCCAACATCTACTGCCATATCGCCAAATCGTGACGTCACAACCAAGCTAACAACAATGTAAGTTAAACACCACAAACACTTACACAACAAACTCAAAAAAGTTTTAGATGTTGGCTTCAACGACTTTCAGTATGAATATACAATGAGTCGTGTCTATTCTATAACTGGTCTAAGAGAAATACAATAGACTGCAAATACAAGAAGCATCTTGATTTCCACGTGTCATTCCTGCTTGTTTCTTGCAATAAATCATTGTGATTGATATAGAAAACCAGAATATGTCAACACAATATTACGGAGCCAATTGGAATTGATAATTTTTCTACTTGAGAACAGTTAAAACAATGCTTTTCAAAATCTAATAATAAGAGCTTCTCATCTATTTCTTCCACTTCTTGCAACACCATTAATGTAAATGTTAATATCACCATTAGAATTCACCGTACATCAGAAGATGTCATAAATGAGAAATGTATTACTTGTATTTATAAGTTGTAGCTCATGAAGAAATATTTTAGATATAGATAATTAATGTAACAACATTCCAGGGGACGTGATTGTGAAGCTTGTAGGCTGTAGAGTGATTCATACTCTATTTCTAATACGTTCTCCACTACGCATTTCAATTTCATTTTAATTTTTGTTGTTGCTTATGAAACAGGTAAAAGATGAGATTGGATTACTAGATGGTGATTCTGTTGTAGGGTTGAGGTTACAGGATAGACCAGTAGAGAATAACAAGTTACATTACTCTCAAATAATAGTTACTGTCTATACACTAACACCAAAATTTTAGAGTTAAGTTTATGATTACATGAATATAGAAAATTTATACGAATTCATGCCAAATAATACTACCAGACTTTGATTACCTAAGAATTCCAATCATATTTCAGGCAATCATTGATTGTAAGTTATTATAACACATAATTGAATGATTATAAGTAGGCCTAATTAAAGTGGTACTTCCAGTACGATCTAGTTCACTCAATTGAACCACAGAGCATGGTTAACTCATTTTTCTAGATAAGACTAAATAATTAGTGAAAGAAATAGTATATTTCGCACCTAGGGCCTGAAAAATGAGACTTTTCCGGCTCGAAATCGGTTTTCAAAAAGAAAAGATTGAGAGCCGGAAAAACATTTTTGCCCGTGGTGCGAACGCTATTTTTCGCCACACACAAAAATGAACAATGTATATGAGAATAATTGTTTATTGAGCACTTCCAAAAGCAAAAGTGGAAGGTCATAGCTCTAGCAAATTTGGGGTAATCTGAATATCAGGAAATTGTCCAAGTATTTTTATTTTTTATTCTGATTTGTCTAAATAACCTAAAAGATTATGTTCAATTATGTGGGAGGCTGAGTTTATACTTTTTTATTCTTTTAAATGACATTAAGATGATATTATTATAAATGTTTTAATTATTGAATAATAAACTCAAATAATGAGAAGTTTTTTGATCAGCTGTTTTAGCTCACTTGAAACTTAGCGGCCGGAAAGGGTACTCTTTCCGGCCTTAGCCGGAAAGAAATCTGTTCTGATGTCAGACGAGAGTCGTCTGCAAACAATGTCTTTCAGATCTACGTAGGGACTGGAAAACAGCTGCTTTCCGTGCAGTGTGGCGAAAAAGTGTGTTTTAATAGCAAATAGAATTGAAATTCTTCGAATGATCTTGAAAATATATGAGACATTGGGAGAAAAGGGAAAAAATACCAGGCTACCCAACTGGAGAAAATATTCAACTATCCACACAAAAATTAATTTTCGAGTCTCAACCTAAAACTACACTGTAAATCATGTTCTAATTTATACAAATGTGCATGTATTCAACATAATCATATCCTGGATATTCTCCGATTTATCTCAACGAATATCTACATCTTTGGACAATAAAAGAAGCACTAAAAATTCCTGCAAGTCATCCCGTTTTAAATCACTCAACAACTATTTTTTCAACTAACAAGATGAAAGAAAACTCTATTGGTTGAAAGCCGCCACTGGCTTATTATGATAAATAGGATGTGTTCTAAAATATTCAATCGTAAATTCTACTCTGGTTATGGTTTGTGGTCGAGCATCATCATTGTCGTCATCATCATCATCATCATCATCATTATCAACATCATAGTCAGAGGCTGCATCAATTTCATCATCATGAAATCATCATCTCCATCATCATCATTACCGTGGCAATAATAATCGGAGGCTAAGTTAGACAAAGAAGCTAAGGTATTCTTGTTTGAAGGAGGATACAAAGCAGGGTGGTCGCTTGCTTTTATATTATGATGTTCCATGTTTGCTCTGTGATTTACCGCCGGGGAGAACTGGCAGGAGGTGGAGGTGGTAGAGGAGGAGAAGGGAGGAAGAGGTAGTGGTGGAGGAGGAGTAGGAGAAGGATGATCAAGAGGAGAAAAAGGAGGAGGAGGAGGTGAAGGTTGAGGAGGAACAGGAGGAGAATGATGATGAAGAAGAGGAGCGGTGGTGAAGAAGTAAGAGGTAGTGGTGAATGAGGAGGAGGAATGGCGAAGGATGTGGTGGTGGGAGGGAGGGAGGGAGGAGGAGAAGGAGGAGGAGAAGAAGAAGGAAGGAGGAGGAATGTGAAAATGTGAAGGATTTGGAGGCGGAGGAGGGGTAGGTGGATGAGTAGGAGAAGTGAGGGGAGGTTGTGGAGAAGGAAGAGGAGGAGACGGTGGAGAACGAAAAGAGGAAATGGAATAAGGAGAGAAGGATATGAGGATAGGAAAAATTGTATGAAATTGAAACCGAAGTGGTATAACAGAACGATTAGGTAATTTTCTTTCTCAGTTAAGATGCTGATTGAGAGATCCACTTGATATAGTTATGAACTAATTGCTAGACAGTATGGTTTACTGTAACATAGATAGCCTACTATAGTAAGGTACACGATATAGAGGCAGTGAATGGGAGGAAAGTGTTGCCGATTCTCTGCCTTGCCACTGCATTGTATAGAGGATAGCTGATACGGATATTTGTGTTATTTGAACTGTTCATTCTTGTTTGAAATAATAAATAATTTGCCAAGAAATTGTTTGTTTTGAAGATAAAATAATATTACTATCGTATTTAAAAAACTTTTGAGTAAAAAAACACTCACATTTTTTGATGTGGTGACGTCCGTTTCGTGCTGGTATTGCACATTTTCAAGCCAAACAGAGACTGAAGTATTTAAGGTTATGAGGGTGAAATTTGCTTGAAATATTAAGTTTTCCAGATAATAGTGATGAATATTTTGGTAATTCATTATATTTCTAAAATCTTGGAAAATGATCTGGCAAGTTTGTGGAGCTAGAGAAGGGTAGTGCTATGTGCTTTGTTGAATGATAGACAGGGATAGCTACACCAATGTTGATCAAATACTATAATCACAACGTGGACTTCACTGTAGTTCATCTGATAATGAGCAATGCAGCTCTATAAGTTATACTAAAAGAATTCATGAATTAAATTATGGAAAAGGAGGTAAAATGTTGAAAGGAGGAGAGGGATAAGAAAAGTAGAATCACAAGGCAATGAGAAGTATTATATGATGAGGAATGGAGAGGGGGAGAGAGAGAGAGAGAGAGAGAGAGAGAGAGAGAGAGAGAGAGAGTGATTGATTGACTGAGTACTTTATTTATGTAGATTACAATATATACTGGCTTATACACTTATATACAATAGATTACAATACAGAGAAATTATAGATGAATTTACATAATATAGACTAAGAAAATAATTATTTAACTGTATTATGATATGAAAAAGCAATTTGTAATATGATAACTATAGATAATAATTATATTGTTATGCATTTACATAAATTGGCGGAGTTTTGGACATATCAATGTCCATTCTTCGGAAATAATATTAAAAATATTCTCCCCACTAACCCTCTACCAAAACTTCAATTTCATTATTGAAACTAAGGATTTATTTATTAATGGAAATTTGTAAAGTTTTAATCAATATGAATATTTAAGAGAAAAAAACAGAAAATTGATAAAGTAAAATATTATATAGGTAGATAAGATCAAATAATTCATTAATAAAATGAAGTAGGCTGAGAGAGAGAGAGAGAGAGAGAGAGAGCGAGAGAGTGAAGATCCAGAAAGGAAAATTAGAGGGGATCAAAAGAGAAGCAAGAGAGGAAGAGTTAGGATTATGATATAATGAAGTGGGAACAAAGACGGAACGGAGGAGTAGAATGACTGAGAAGTAAAAGATGATAAGAGAAGAGTAAAGGGATGATTAGTGTGGTTTTAAGATCTGGAAGAAGAAGCATAAAATGGGAGGGGCGTTCCCTTTTGGTTTCCACAGGTGGTCCATGGTAGGATGTGCCCCGGTACAAGCTATTAGGAGTTCGAGAAAATAAAACTAGTTGGGAAAAAAGACAGAAGACAAGTTAATAATATTTGGATAGGTAGACAAGTGGAGGAGGGTACAAGAAGAAGCAGAAGTGGAAAAATTGTATGGAAATGGATGGAAGAAGAAGAGAAGGTGGAGAAGGAAGAGAAGGAGTTGGCGGAGGAGTTAGTGGGGAAGAAGATATAGAACGAGAGAAGAATATTGTAAGAGAAATGGAAAAAGATGGAGCAGGAGGAGGAGGAGGAGGTGGAGAAGGAGGTGGTGGGGTGGAGAAGAAGAAGTACACATCTGTGTAATCACTTGTCAGCTGATTTATTGTGGATATTCTATAGTCTGATTTTTACTCTAATATTGGCGTATGAAGGAGGCTCCTTTTTCTTTTTATATTATCCTTGAAATGCAAAATTTCCAAAAACCTTGTATATAAGTCAACGCGCAATTTAAAAAGGAACATACCTGTCAAAGTTCATGAAAATCTATTTCCGCGTTTCGCCGTAAATGCGCAACATATATAAACATTCAAACATTATACATTAAGAGGAATGCCAAACCGTCGACTTGAATCTTAGACCTCACTTCGCTCGGTCAATAAGAAAATTGTAAGAAAAAAAGAATTCGGAGGAGGAAGAGACGAAGGAGAACGAGAAGGAAATGGGAAGAAGACGGAGGAGGAGAACGAGATGAGGATGAGGGGGAGGTGAACGAGAGGAGGAGAAGGAGAGAAGAAGAATAAGGAGGAGGAGAAGAAGAAGAAGAAGAAGAGAAGAAGAAGAAGAAGAAGAAGAAGAAGAAAAAGAAGAAGAAGAAGAAGGGAACGAAAAGAGTAAGAAGGAGAAGAAAAAGAAGAGGAACAAGAAGAATCAGCGGGAGAAAGAAGATCAAATAAATAATAAGAAACAATGAGCAGGAGGGGAGGAGTGGGAGAAGAAGTTGAAGGGGGAGAGGAGAAGAACATGGCATGAAAAGGAGAAGCAGAAAATGCAGGGGAAGAAGGTGAGGAAGAAGAATACAGAAAATAAGAATTGGCGAGGAGAGAAAGAGGCAAAAGAAGAAATAAGAAGATGGAAGAGAAGTAGGAGTTGAAGAAATAAGAAAAAGGAGTTGGAAGAGATGGAGAATCAGAAGATGAAGAAGTAGCAGAGACAGCGGGAGTCCATCTTCGGTGGTACACAATGAATTAGAGGAAGAAGAAGAAGAAGAAGAAGAAGAAAAATATCAATAAAACACCCCACAAAAACAATAACACGAGAATGAAGAAGATACTTGATGGCCGGTTAGGTTCAAAGAGCGCCTCCCGAATGGAAACAGACGAAGAAGGAGGAAAGGAAAAAGAAGAAGAAGAAGAAGAAGGAAGAAGAAGAATTTGAGAGACATGTTCGCTCTCTTTTCTCTCCTGTGCTGAAAGAGAGGCCAACATCTCATTTGAAGATGTAAGTGGCATGGACCCCCGCGATTGCTGAATTTCCTGTTGGTTTTTTCTTCTTCTTTTCTTCTTTGGAGTTCTTCTGCTTGATGGTGAAGGCTGTATGGATAGGAGGAGGAGGAGGTTGATGAGAAGGAGGAGGAGGTGGTGGTGAGGGTGGAGCAGGAGGAAGAGGAGAAGAAGAAGGTGCATTGAGGATATTGGATAGACATGCATGTGTATGTTAGAGAACAATAAATAATAGCGAAGGTATGTTCTTATGCATGTGAATGAAACTGGAAAAGACGAGGTATGCTACAACATGGAGTGGGGTAAATTGTTATAAAACCGTGGAAAGAAAAGATACAGGTGATATCGAAATATGTTTCAAGTAGCATAATGATAATTTGATGCCGAATCAAACAGCATTCAAATTGATGAATGGAATCAATTTTAATAGATTTAAATTTCATTGATTGATTCATTCATTCACCCCATTTTATCATAAATATGATATTTCAACGTGAATATATGCTCATTGTTACTGAATATATTTTTCAAAGTATTTGCTTGATCTCTTGATCTACTGAATGGTGCACTCACCATTACATGGTACATGGAAAAATTATAAGGCTATCTAAAATCCATCGGATTTGAACCCACGACTTAGTTCAGCCACATACACATCTTAACATTTTTTAACGACCTTATAAATTCTATTAGATTTAACGTAACTTGACAAACATCGTCTGTTTGAAAGAATCTGTTTAATCTAATAGAATTCATAAGGACGGCAAAATATTGTACGAACAAAAATCGATGTGTGTGTAACTGGCTGAATTCCCACATATCAGTATTATTTTATCGGGTTCCTCACAAATATTGTTCCTATGATTTTCAATCAATCCATTCCCACTCAACCGGACAAGCGAGTATGAATAGTCCCATTAGAGGCCATGGAAATAATATTTTCACTGAACCCAACACGGACTCTGATGATGAGATGTGGGATCGAGCATTAGTCTATCGAAAGTTGATAGCGCCAAATTTGATGAAGCTATTACAGACCGCAAAACGTTTGTGTGATGCATGATAGTGTAAAGGTGAGTACAGATATACGCGCAGCGAACATGAGCAATTCACTTTTAATCAGCTGACTATATCTGTATTTTCACAAGGACGGTAAGATATACAGATATAAAAAGCTTGGTATCAGCTGATTAAAAGTGAATTGCTCATGATCATATCTGTATTTTTACAAGGACGGTAAGATACAGAATGATATAAAAAGCTTGGCATCAGCTGATGAAAAGTGAATTGCTCATGACTATATCTGTATTTTTACAAGGACGGTAAGATACAGATATAAAAAGCTTGGCATCAGCTGATTAAAAGTGAATTGCTCATGACTATATCTGTATTTTCACAAGGACGGTAAGATACAGAATGATATAAAAAGCTTGGCATCAGCTGATGAAAAGTGAATTGCTCATGACTATATCTGTATTTTTACAAGGACGGTAAGATACAGATATAAAAAGCTTGGCATCAGCTGATTAAAAGTGAATTGCTCATGACTATATCTGTATTTTTACAAGGACAGTAAGATACAGATATAAAAAGCTTGGCATCAGCTGATTAAAAGTGAATTGCTCATGACTATATCTGTATTCTAACAAAGGACAGTAAGATACAGATATAAAAAGCTTGGCATCAGCTGATTAAAAGTGAATTGTTCATGTTCGCGGCGCGTTTATCTGTACGCACCTTTACAACTGAAATTGTAGTCTGATAACTATCGAAAACTACGAAATACAATTAGTGAATAAATTATCATTGGTACAGTTTTGGCTCGTGGTATTTTCTATAAGTTGTTCAATATTGAATGATTTAGTAAATAAATTGTACAGTAACGCCAACCTTTAATTTGGCGTGAATCACCTCGAAGATGACCCAGTGTAGAGCTGCTTCATCAGCTGAAGCTAGTCTTATTATATCAGTAAAATATCGGGGCACCGAGCTTCGCTCGTTATTTTTATTTATTGATAAACAGAACACAATTCTCTAAAATGATCATGTTTATATTTCACAGCTGGCTATACGTCAGCTTATGAATTTCGGGGATACAATATTTTGATTCTCCTCAGAATCACCCGCTCACTCACTTTTTACTATCCACAGACGACGAAAGTCTCAGCTGTTTCAGGATGAATTATCCTTTTAATGTTGTTCAGCGAGTTTTCCCAAGGATGAGAACTAGTGCCATCGAATTTTTATATCATAAACCTACTATGTTCCGAGTCTCGTTAGAGCCGTTTTCGAGATCCGTTGAACATAAATAACCAGATATAAATATAAATAACCAGATATAAAAATACAGAAATTGCTCGCTTAATATAATAGGATAATTTATACTGAAACAGATAAATAGCGTAAGATAAGCATGAAGTCATGATAAGCATTGAAAGAAAAAGTTATGACAGTTTACAGTATGGTAGCTTCCAAACTCCTACTTCAAGTAAAGAAGGATATAGGATGATAATAGATGCAGAGTTGACATCCACAGCCATAATACACGAAATAAGACAAAAATAGATGTACCTTACACAAGACTGAAAAAAGTATTAACTAGTCCTAATCATGTATCCTTGAAACTTTTTAATATTCTGCCAGACTCAGCCAGAAACATGACTTTAACAGTATTCCGACAAAAACTTGAAAACCTTTTCTTACAGTTCCCACTATACTCGCTTCTGATTTCCTCAGTCGCCAGTAGAGAATCATTTTTTGGAAACCATATGTGATAGTACTCTGTAGTCTTTTATATTTTTATGTGCTTATATTTAAATTAAGCATTATGTACGTTGGATTATTTTACTCTTGATATTATTGTTTTATTGACATATATGGAGTAAACCTTAAAATAATAGAGGTTTCCTATAGCATTGTTTGTGTCCTGGATGAAATGAAACTTTTATTCTATTATTCTGTTATTTTATTATGATGTATTTATATTGTATAATTTGGCGTTTCCGATAGCATTGTTTTATGCACTAAAGGAATAAAAATCATTCTTATTCTTATTCATAGCGTGAGCTGGTGGAAAATGCGCGTGTTCGTGGCGCATAAGTCTGTACGCATTTTATCGGTTTCTATTACTGAAATTACTATTGGTGAAGTCTTCCAGTGTTTGAAAAGTGTATTACAGATTCAGCCAATGGTATGTCATATTGTTCCAATTTTAATTTTTAATCTATTCTAGTGACAAATGCCTTTTCAATGACATAATTGATATTATTAATAAATCCCAATCTTCAAACATTTCACACTAATGTTAACCCGTCTTGAATCTGTCATGTAAGCACCCGACAACCATGGGAACTATTTCTCTTCACATCACTCTCTCTCACTCACTCATTCACTCTATCTCTCTTTCTGGTGAAGCTAGTACACAATCCACTCGACTTCAAGCAAAGTTGGGACATTCTCCACTCGATCAGAGGCGCACTTAACCTTTTTTCAAAGGAGAAAGATGACTATTACAAGTGGTCGGTTGGTCCGGAGAAACTCGGAATGCCCCACGGCTGTACGTTCTTCCACGGTCTACCGTACGGTTCGCTATTACCAGCAGCAGTTGTAGTAGTAATACTACTTGAATCCACTGAGAGACAAGTTTCAGGCCAAGGGTACTACAAACTACACTCGTCTTTCCTCTAACCATTATCTTACCCTTTCTAAATCACCCTCTCTCTCATACACACACACACTCACTCACTCTCTCTTCCTATCACTATCCCTCTCTCAGTACTTATATCTAATACTATTTATCTGGCAGAATCTGAGTTGCGATATATACACGGTTTTGATGTACCTATAAAGGTGCGTACAGATATACGCGCCGCGAACATGAGCAATTCACTTTTAATCAGCTGACTATATCTGTATTTTTACAGAAACGGTAAGATACAGATATAAAAATCTTGGCATCAGCTGATCAAAAGTGAATTGATCATGTTCGCGGCCCGTATGTACGCACCTTAACGACAGGCAGTAATTTTTTAAGAAAATGAGCAATTTTTTACTTTCCTTGCCCTATTACCCATAGGTAAGGTAAGTATTGCTTTCCGAACAAAATTAAGGTACCCCAATTTCCAAATATCTATACGTTTCAAGGTCCCCTGAGTCCACAAAAAAGTGGTTTTTGGGTATTGGTTTGTATGTGTGTGTGTTTGTGTATGTGTGTGTGTGTGTGTGTTGTTGTGTGTGTTATAAGGTGTATGTGCAATCTGTGTACACGATATCTCATCTCCCAGTTAACGGAATGACTTGAAATGGGAACGTAAGGTCCTTACACTATAAGGATCCGACACGAACAATTTCGATCAAATGCAATCCAAGATGGCGGATAAAATGGCGAAAATGTTGTCAAAAACAGGGTTTTTTCGCGATTTTCTCGAAAACGGCTCCAACGATTTTGATCAAATTTATACCTGTAATAGTCATTGATAAGCTATATCAACTGGCACAAGTCTCATATCTGTAAAAATTTCATGAGCTCCGTCCAATCTATACAAAGTTTGATTTAAGATTTCCAATTATCAGGTCTCAGATATAATTCAAACGAAAAATTTCTAGTGGAAAAGATTGAACATGAAAATCTCTTCAACTAATGTCCAGTAGCATTTTCACCTAAAGTAATTTTTTTTAGTAAATGAGCAATTTTGTTCACTTAAGATGGATTTTCGTTTGTGCGTAAACTTCCGCAGTCGACGACTTCAAGCATTGTTGACATTCATATTGTCGAAATTTCAAGTGTGCTAAAGCAGCTGATCAAATAACTTCTCATTATTTGTGTTTATTATTCAAGAATCAAACATAATTGACCGAGCGAAGTAAGGTCTAAGATTCAAGTCGACGGTTTGGCATTTCTCTTAATGTTTAAATGTTTGGATGTTTATATGTTGCGCATTTACGGCGAAACGCGGTAATAGATTTTCATGAAATTTGACAGGTATGTTCGTTTTTTCATTGCGCGTCGACGTTTGTAAAGGTTTTGGAAATTTTGCATTTCAAGGATAAAGGAAAAGGAAAAATGAGCCTCCTTCAAACGCCAATATGGAGTAAAATCAGACTACGAGAATTATCATGACGAGCGAAGTGAGGTTAAGATTCAAGTTGACGGTTTGGCATTCTCTTAATGTTTAAATGTTTATATGTTTATATGTTGCGCATTTACGGCGAAACGCGGTAATAGATTTTCATGAAATTTGACGGGTATGTTCCTTTTTTAATTGCGCGTCGACGTATATACGAGTTTTTTGGAAATTTTAAATTTCAAGGATAATATAAAAGGAAAAAAGAGCCTCCTTCATACGCCAATATTAGAGTAAAAATCAGACTATAGAATTATTCATCATAAATCAGCTGACAAGTGATTACACAGATGTGTGGAGAAGCCAGTCTATTGTTGTATTTCCATAAGGACTATAGTTTCAATCAGGTACTTGTGGATGAGAATACTGCGTGAGTTCTACTGTTCACTGAACTACTAGTTTAGTACTGATGAGAGATACAGATTTGCTTGACTGATTGATGTGATATCACCATTAATAGGAAGGACTGATAGTTATTCTTACCTTCATGATAGTTTGAAAGTCCTTTTAGAATATTGGAACAACTTCTGGAACTTGCGGAGTACAGGTATATCACTTTCATCAACTGTACGACAAAATGGTATTTTCATACTAGGAACATTATAAATATTGGAATTGTAATTTATAAGAAAATCAGTACTCACCTCTTATACTTTCAGCATCTGGCATGACTTGCAAGCCACACAGCAGAAGGGTCGCCGTAAGGATAATCATCCTTACAAACAAAAGGCTGCCTCCTTAAACAATAAAAAAGTCAATTATTATTTTCCTCCCAAAAAAATTCAAACTGTATTCCATGGAAAATAATTGAAAATTTCTTAATTTGCATAAGTTGATATAGAATGTTTTAGATTATAGCTCTATAGTAAGGTCCACGTTATAATGACAGTGGAGAAAGATAGGAGAACAACGTTGCCGATCCTCTGTCTTGTCAATGCCTTCTATAGACGGTAGCTGATACAGGTTTATTGATGTAATATTAACGGTTAATTCTCGTTTGAAATAATTAATAATATTTTATTGAGCAAGCAATCTTATTTTTCAATAATTTCATGATGAATTTCCATAATAAGAATGAAATATCTTGTTAATTTATTAATTATTAATTCTACGAAAATCTGGCAACAAAGCAAAGAGGGGAAGAGATAGCGCTATCCGCTTTGTTGAATGATAGACAAGGATATAAATACCATTGCTAATCAAACACTGCCATTATAACGTGGACCTCACAATAGAATGTTTTTGATTCTAGCTCTAGCTATCAATCAAGCATGAATGAGGTGAGAATCTTTGATTTTTTCCAAAAAGGTTATTGAATAAGAAATTTGGTTCGCTTATTATTCAGTCCCTTCTTGAAATATAGAATGGTGTTCAATTCCATTCATTTTTCATAATTGATAGGAATGCAAAGGTAAAATCAAATAAAAAATCCTAAATAGTCCATTAATAAAACTGAAATTTATTGAATTATAATGTACTAAGTAAAGTACTTAATAGTGTGGTTCACGCTAATGGCAGTAATTGATTGACATTTTTGTGTTGCTATCCTTGTCTATCATTCAACAAAGCAGATAACGCTATCTTTTTCTAGCTCCGCAAAGTTGCCAGAACCTTTGTGAACAATGTAGGAATATAATTAATCAATAAAATATCAAATTTCAATTATGAACCCAGCTCATTATGAAAGCAATTAGCAATTATGAAAGCTCATTATTTAATCATTGAAAAATATTATTTTCTGACGAATAAAATATGATAGATTATTTTAAACAGGAATGAACAGTTAATACAATATTGAATCATATATGACGGTCTCAGCGATCATCTATAGAAGGCAGTGCCAAGGCAGAGAATCAGCAACACTGTTCTCATATCTTTCTCCACTGCCATTACAACGTGTCCAATTACTCAATATTCCATAATATACATAATAATCAGTGATAGTTAAATGACGAAACAAAAATACTTTTGGTCAATACTTTCTTAACACTGAATACTCCATTCATCATGCATTCGCACTAATGATTAGATTCACACGACTAATGCTATCGGTATATATTGACTCTATTTTTATACTACTACGGTCAATGGAACTTTCTATTTTGGTTCAAAAGGGTTTGATAATTGAGGCATTGGACATGAGAAGCCTGTCAAAATATCTGTAAATAAAACGTGACAAATTAACACAGTAGATACAATTGAATGGTTTTGTCGTTGTCAATTTATTGTAATATATTTTTGTAGATGTAGGATTCTGACCGTTATGAACGGTTTACACGGTCATTCAGATGATGTGATAATATATTTATAGTTTACAATATTGTCAATTATCAATAAGTCCTTATAGATGCATATATTGTGTACAAGCACATAATTCACTCAATATTGATAATAAATATTATACACTACACACAGTGGAGAAGATTCTTCTCTTTTCGGAACAAAATGTTCCCAATGAATATTTATTTTACAGTTTTGAGTGCTAAGTAGAAGGAATTTTGTTATCAATTCGGATCTTAATCTTTCTAAATTCAAAATAAATTGTTTCAAGTGTTTGTGTTTTGTTTCAATGTGGTAATTAGTGAAAAATTGGAAAGTCGCACATAACCTTCATTTGGACAATTTATTTTATAAAATTGGGATGAAAAGAAATTTTGGACTGTAGTCTGTTTGTTGTCCTTAGTTGATTGTAAATGAATGAAAATAAATAAATAAATAAATATTGATGCCAAATATTGATTGCGAAGATTGTGATGTCACCTAAACTCACCAAAAAAATATAAATCCAGTTCAAGAAAGTTTCCAAACGAAATAGTTTCCGTAAAAATGGCTACCCTGCTGCACCGTTATTCCAAAAAATGCACGGGAAAATAAATGTATCCAAGTATCAAACTGACAAATTCTTACAGTATTCAATCACTTTTTCACTAATTCCTCAACGATCAACTTTTCAAAACGCAAATCTCTCAAAATTGAATTCACTGTTTCACTGTAGAACAACCAAAAATAACTCAAGTTTTACTGACAACACTGCGTTTTTTGAGTAAATATTCAGAAAAATTGATAACAACCATTGCCTGTTTGTAAAATCGTGGACGATTAGTAAATTTTTTTGACAATTCTTAAAACTCGATAAATCGTCGACATCACATGATGTAACTGACAAAATTGAAAAATATCTATGAAGATTCACTAAAACTCGCAAAATAATGTGATAAGGAGAACGTAAATTCACTGCAATCCTCGAGAATACTACTTGAAATCACTTGATAATACGAAGAAATTCGGAAAATATCACTAAAACTCGCAAAATAATGTGATAAGGAGAACGTAAATTCACTGCAATCCTCGAGAATACTAGAAATCACTTGATAATACGAAGAAATTCGGAAAATATCACTAAAACTCGCAAAATAATATGGTTAAGAGCGTGTAAATTCATCAGGGTTCAAGGGATTTCACGAAATAATGCGATTGAGACAGTAAATTCACAAAAATCCTGGACAACTTGTGAAACCAACTTATAATACGCAAAAAAACATGTAATAACGTGGTCAATATGAGTAAATTCACTTAGAATTAGTGGGTAAATGAGTGATCAGAGTGAGTAAATTCAACAGAATCATCGTAAACACGTGAAATTAGATGAGAAAATCCATTGAATGACGCGAAATCACTCACTATACTTGTCAAACCGAGTGAATTTGTAGTACAAGAGGCGCGATTAGCGTCACCTTCACTAATAAACTTGTCGACACACTGAAAGAGGACTCCTCACTCCTGTCTCCTGTCTCTGTCTCGAAATAATAACAATAATAAGTGGAGACACGCCGCCGCGCTGATTGGGTGGTAGGTCTCCAGTGGGAGAGAGAGAGAGTGTGTGTGAGAGAGCAAGAGAAAGGAAAGTGAGAATGACTGAAGGAAAGTAGGGGAAGCGATAGAAGTGTGTACAAAAAGAGTTTGTCAAGGATAGTGTGTGAAACAGAGGGATGATAAAGAGTGTGGAAAGAGAAAATAGTTTGTAAGAGGGGTAGAGTGACTGTGATAGAAGGATGAGGATGCGTGAATGGTAAAAAGTGTGGAGGGGGAGAATTAGAAGATAGTTTGTGAAGGATAGTGTGAGGAACAGAGGGATGATAAAGGGTGTGGAAAGAGAAAATAGTTTGTAAGAGGGGTAGAGTGACTGTGATAGAAGGATGAGGAAGCGTGAATGGTAAAAAGTGTGGAGGGGAAAGATAGTTTGTGAAGGATAGTGTGAAAAACAGAGGGATGATAAAGAGTGTGGAAAGAGAAAATAGCTTGTAAGAGGGGTAGAGTGACTGTGATAGAAGGATGAGGAAGAGTGAATGGTAAAAAGTGTGGAGGGGGAAGATAGATTGTGAAGGATAGTGAAAACAGAGGGATGATAAAGAGTGTGGAGAGAGAGAGAGAGAGGAAATAGTTTGTAAGAGGGGTAGGTTGACTGTGACGGAGGGGTGAGAAAGAGTAGATGGTAAAAAGTGGAGGGGGAAGAATTAGAAGAATATGAGAGAGGTCGGGGACAAAACTAATCTTAGCGACAGTCTCTTTGAACTCAGTGTGTGCAAAGGTTTTGGTTAACGTTTTTAAATTTTTCATTGCTGCTAACCGAAGTGCAGAACCGTTAATTGTCTAGAATTATTATTTGAATTATTGTTGTATTCATGGAAGATGTTGATGAAGTATACTGGATTCGATTTCAAGATTACTATCCTCGAATTCAATTGGTTTACTCTCAGGATGGACTGTGTGGTTTACTGGCTTTTGGTTAGGTCTCTTGTGTTAGTTATGTGTTGGGAACAGTATTCTAGCTCAAAGTTGTTTTTCAAATTACACTGAATTTTATTATTATAACAAACGTTTACGTTCATTTCCGAAGTTTCTGCAGTGGAGTTAGCGAATTGAAGTATGTAGTAGACTATTTACTGTGTTTCAGTTAAAGTTTTTTACAATTTTCAAGTCCCACATACTTATTTACATGCGCGATTATAATCTGCTGAAGAGTATAGTTACAAAAATTTATAGTTCATGTAGCTTCTAAAGTATTTTCCAAATGATATTATCTTGAACAGATCTGTAACAAATGAGCAGTGCAGACCTTTCTGTCATTTTTAGAGCATCATTCCAAAACTTGATAATATTTAAAGTTTCTTCCTCACTCTTCAATTTTCCTCTGCTTTACCGCCAAATTCTTTGTGCTAATTTTTCACTGATTTTTCCAATTCTGTCATATCATATTACTTCGGTCTCTAACTCCCTTCTCCCATCATTTTCCATCTCCTCCTCCCCCGTCATCTTCCTCTCCATGCTTCCCCTCCTCTTCGTTTCTATCCTCCTCCCACTTCAAAAACCACCCCACAACACTTGAGTCAGAAAAAACACTTAACAAAAATAATTATAGAATGAACAAAATATCCTGAAAAGGATGAAAGACAGTGGAAAGAAACAAAGTTGTTAATGAAAAGAAACGGGTGACTGGGAATCTGCTGTAGCGGACAGAGAAACCCGGATGACAAAGAGAAAGAGAGAGAGAGAGAGAGGAGAGAGAGAGAGAGAGAGAGAGAGAGTGAGAGAGTAAGAGTGTGAGAAGAGAAAGGTGAATGAAGAAGTTAGGCGCCAGCCGAGGAGCATGGCGCCTATATTGTCAAGAATGACTGACTTGTCCCCATCTATATAAATATATAAACTATGTATTTGATGGAGTATATATAAGTGGTCTGGTCCTGAAGACCCTCATTGTCTCTGGGTCAAGCTCACTTTCTACTAAATACCTGAATACCTACTAAACCAAGGTGTATATTATCTAGAAATAGGTATTGGACAATATATACTGGTATTGTGATTGGTAGAGGTTCAAAATAAATATAGAAATTGATGAAATGAATCCCGGTTGATCTAGGAATATTGATTATGTAGGCTGTAGGCTATGAGAGTAGTATCATTCTCTTAGGTGTTGTGGTAGGTAATAATTAAAAATATAGCGTTAGTCATTATAGTGATGCAAGGTATCATTTGAAATGAATTGCTCATCTCTGATATCAATTCATTTCTGATAATAGACAGTCATGAACAGTGGCGCCATTTCACCAAACTGCTAGGGGGGGGGGGGCAAAAACCAAGAGATATGAGGTGGGGGGAAGGAATACCCCCAAAGGATAGAGGGTCCTGAGTTTTTTCCCATAAATGTTACTTTCAAAGAAGTTATTATATTCTTCATTTTTTTTAGTTTTATACAAATGCTGTTGAATTATCAATACAAACATATACATTATTAGTTATTAAATCATGAAATATTTGTTAGAAATATAGGCTCACAGAGAAATATAGCCCTAAAGTAGGAATACACTGAAACAGATTTCTTAAAAATCATGGAAACAGATAAATTTTTATTTTACAATGACAATTTCAACTATTTCATTGGGGATCATATTCTAATTGGAAAATAACTTTCAGTTAGAAAGCAAAAGAAACATTAAGCTGTTCCCATAATTTTCACCAACTCTGTACATACATCTTTGATTGTCTGATTGTGCCCTTTCTATTGCTTTCACTGTGACATTTTGCAACTTTTCAATTCTCACGTTGAAATTTATGCAGTAACTCACTTATTGTGCCGTGATCAATAATTGTACCCATTCTATATTTAAGCTTCAACAATACCACAGAGAAAAAAATATTCTTTATTACTCCGTACCCGTAGCCATACTTTCAAGGCAATTTTGCTACATTGTTGATACTGTAGAAGGAATTATTCTACTGCTGTTTGTAAAAAAGTATTTAATCAGTATGAGATTCTAAGCATTCGTGTAGATACACCAGAATTTTCAGTATTTATCTGATCCTTGGGGGGCCTAGGCACACCTCTGCCCCCCTAAATGGCGCCCCTGGTCATGAATTAATCTCTTTGGTGGTGGATAATTAATCGCAGTTCAAATCGCATCAGTTTAGTAGAATCTGATGGAAACGGTTCTAATGGTCTTATGTGCCTCAAACTATCAATTCAAAATTAATTAGTTTTTCAAGTTTTATATTTTCTGAGACTCCACTCCACTATATTATTCTGTAGTTATCGAGTCAAATAGCATTCAAAATATCACATCAAATGATCCCAATTTTATTTTGTTTTTCCCAATCATATTTTGTTTGTTTTTGGCAATTAATGAATTTCAAAGTAGCCAATAATAAAGGAAACAGATAGTCGAGGGAACGCCCTTCTTCAAGTATTGATAATATAATTATTAGAAGTTCCCCACTCCAATTCTATTGGTGGTTGCCAGTTCAAACTTCAGCTGAGAGATGTATTGCGTCATACAATATCGACCAACCATGAGCGAGTAACTATGAACCAGTCCACGCCCACAATACGCTCTCATTGGCTGAGGCTATTACGTCAATATGACGTCTCCATTTTTTGAAAGATGTCATTCCAACGTTCAACCAATGTAATTTCCTTGTAGAAATTATAATTCGTGTAGATGAAATAGATTATGGGGATATGGAGGATAATGATTGCAATAATAAAGTTATAAAGTTTGATAATGTTTCAGAAGATTCAGGAAAATTGTTTTAAAATAAAGAATATTTACATTTTTGGTAAATACATTTCAATATTTAATTTATATTCGGTTTCAACCATGAATCCAATCAATAAATTAATTCCTCAACCTAAAAAGGTTTAGACTTTCTCTTATCCCAAATCACAATTATTTCAGAGAACTGCTCAAACCTCTACAAAAACTCTCACAAACTTCATTGGCAAAATTATCTCATCAGAGTTTATAGCGTTTTGGAAATTAAAAAAATGAATTAATGAAGAGAATTTTAGAGGAGTTTAATGGAGAAAGGGCACTGCGAACTTCAGGCCCTTTTTCCGTCAAAGTGCTTAATTGATTCGCCGCAATTTTCTCTGTATGACTACAAACTTTCATACCTCTATGTTTTTTTTTTTGAACGATGCGACGACGATTTTGAGAAGACAGTGTCAAGCGTTTGAGCGTGAATAGGTTCATCTTTCACAGCGTTTTTCTAAAAACATGTTTTTTGCACATGGGCCCTTCTTCCATCTTATGGGCCCTTCTATATTATTTTACAGTATAAATCCTACCAATAATATTAAAAGCCCTTTTCAAATTCTAAATCACAATTCTTCTTCTTCTTCTTCCTCACTTCAAGGATTAGGTCTAGTAATTAATCTGTTCCGGTATCCGATTCACTGAAGAAAGATTCAAATGACAGTGAACAAAACAAATCAATTCACTTTTCAAAACTTATATTAAATTTTGCAAATTCAACACAAATCATCAATGAATCGAGGAATGAAATATTTATACTACCTCAAGTTAGCTGGCTGCAATTATTATTAGAAACATTTTCTCAAATAATATTTGGTATTTAAAATCTTGTACCAGTCTTGCTGAACACTTGATTGATTGTTGAAGACTAATCCAAAATCACCAAATCCAAAAAAATGTCCAGCTCAACTCATATTGAGTCACCGCGATCAGTGAATAGTGAGAGGTTCACTTGCATCTGTCAGTATTCCTTATCAGAGCTTCTAATTCAACCGATGCTGACAGTTTTAAGTGAATCTAGCTGGGAATATTCGTACCTACAATTTCCAGATAAATATTCATCACCTCCAACAAGAATTTCAACCGGTTATTCAATACGAAAAAATCAAAACTGCTTCATTAAAGGATAGCTGAACCGAAGAACCAGTCCAGCTGATTTTAAGTTCTTTCTCTCTCCCACTCACGCCCTCTCCCTCTCTCAATCGCCGAGAGAGAGTGAGTGAGAGAGAAGTTTGAACCAGAAAATACTCATCATTCAAGAATTTCCTCCCTCTCTCCTCGCCAGGATATCAAACAATAATGAGCTGAAACTATAGTTATAGAATGAAGTTTGTAGCCACACTTATAGAGTCAGGTTAAATTATTTATTTGAATGTTTACAATATTATGCCAACTTTGATAATGCGACAGGGTTGTCATCAGATGTTGTCTTGCACGTGTATTGTGGAAGCGAGTCTATTATGTCAAAGACAAGATTTTTCTGTCATTTTTCTAGTGGATTAAAATATTGACTTGGCATTAAGTAGTATTTGAGCTCTGAATGGGACTTCGTTTATAGGAATAGGAGTGCTATAGTGAGGTCTTCGTTATAATGGCAGTGGAGAAAGATATGAGAAGAGCGTTATCGATTCCCTGTCTTGCCACTGCCTTCTATAGAGGACAGCTGATACTGGTACATATTTTTGTTGTAATTTTACTGTTCATTCTTGTTGGAAAAACGATTTTATTTTATATGTCGAGAAAATATTTTTTTCAATAGTTAAGTTGAATAATAAATTTTTATAATTCAGATTGAATACTTTAAATAGTCCAGCAGTAACTGTAATTATTAACTGTAGTTACTGTAGCTATAGTAAGTGAATAGTAGGAGGGAGTAGTAGTTACTGCTGCGGGAACTGTAAGTTATTTGTGCAACTAGTGCGCAAAGTGACAGTTTGCTGCACCGAAAGAAACGTTTATGCATGAGCCGAAGGCGAGGGCGGAATGGTTTCTTGAGTGCAGCAGAGGAACTTTGCGCACTAGTTGCACATTACATTTTTCCTACAGTTAAAATTGAATATAAGAGGTGGTTGATTATGGATAAAATTATGGCTGAAATCCATCAAATGTTTGTCTGTATGATTTTGTTATTAATAACAACTTTAATTCATTTTAAACTTGATAATCCAATTGAAAATTAATAATCGATAATTTATTCAAATTAAAAATTAAATTAATCCAATCAATCTGAAAGTTTGAATAATTTTGAGTAAATCTTAATTCTAAATAATTTTCAACCATCAATTTATGAATGAGAAAAGCATTATTTGAAATATGAATAGTTAATATATTCAAAATGTATAATTTAATGAGTTCTCATTTTTATTTATTTGAAAATCAGAAAAAATATTGATAGAACAAATTTGCATTCAAAATACACGCTAACAATGTCAACAGTTGATTGCAAGATAATACGCAAAGTATTTAGAGTATGCAAAGTAATACTTGCGCAAAGAATCACTCTTCTGTTCTAGTGCGGGAATAGTTATTTGTGCAACTAGTGCGCAAGTGACAGTTTGCTGCATCGAAGAAACGTTTACGCCCGAGCCGTAGGCGAGGGCGGAATGGTTTCTTGAGTGCAGCAAACGAACTTTGCGCACGTATTTCACATTAAATTTTTCTACAGTTACCATTGAATATGAAAAGTGGGTAATTATGGGTAAAATTGCCTGAATAATGTATGTGTGTTTGAATGGCGAGGCGGCTGTGTGGTGTGTGCTGTGGTGGCACTGTGCTGTCGTTGTCCTTGGTTATAATATAATAATAGTAATAATTAGCGCGTTGTGCTTCGTTGCACCTCTGCTCACTATAGCAGCCCACTCACTGTTACCAACTTCATTTTGATTTCTCTGCACTGCTGCTCCATATAACCTACTAAACTTTTGCGTTGTCATGCTGCAAATCTGGAGTACGCAAAGTACTCACTTTGCGCATAGTGCGGAAAAGTGATTCTTTGCAGGCCTGCAATCAGTGCACAAATAGTCACTTTTCAGGGTATCTGTAGGAAAAAAATTTTTCTGCACTCCAGATTTACAACATGGCAACACAAAATAGTTGGTGGGTTATATGGAGGATTTGTGCACGAAAACAAAAATTAAGTTGGTAACAATGACTGTGGTTGGATTTAGATGAGAATCATTACAATGGCTACCTACATTTATGATAAAATCCCAATCTAGAAATCCAAAAACTAGAATATGTTTATCTGAATCATAATTAAATAATAACTTCTCATCATTTAATAATAAATAATAAATAATGTTATTTTCTATTGACAGTAATAATTATTCAACTCCAAGCAATGAGAAATGTAGCAAACACACATTTTGAAATTCGAATTTCAGGTTAAATAATTACCATTCGAAATCCATGTCAATAAAATTAATAAAATAACATTAGAATATACTACAATAAAATATTTTCTGTTGTCTATGTTATTTTATAAATATTTTTTAGTTTACTTATAGTATTTTTTGGTAATTCCAGTTACATAATTCTAACATAATTCTGAATATCTGAATACTGTTTTTAGCTGGATGAAAGAACGAAGTTAGGTACGATTTTTCCCGCTAGGTCGCGCGCTTGTCGGTTCAGCCATTTTTCAGTCATCCAAACCAGCTGTTGGCGTTTATTTTGAATGCAAATTTTTTTTCATCTGTATTTTTTCTGATTCTTGAATGAATAAAATGAGAACTTGGCTGAGAATTTTCAACTTCAATTGGATTATTAATTTTTAAATGAATTAAGGTTGTTATCAATAACAGCATCACACATACAAACATTTGATGGATTTCAGCCATCATTTTATCCATAATTACCCATTTCATATTCAATGGTAACTGTAGGAAATATTTAATGTGAAATACGTGAGCAAAGTTCTCGCTGAACTCAAGAAGCCATTCGCCCTCACCTACGGCTCGGGTGTAAACGTTTCTTTCGGTGCAGCAAACTGTCACTTTGCGCACTAGTTGCACAAATAACTAATTCCACATTGTTGAAAAACGATTTTGCAGTGTTGTAGAGGTAGAAAAGAATAGCTTTGAAAAGAACAAATCTGCTTTGTCGAATGAAAGACAAGGATAGCAACACTAATATTAATCAAATACTAAGATGATAAAAAAATGATACCAAGATGATACAAGGATGATAGACAAGGGTAGCAACACCAATGTTAATCAGTACTTCCATTATAACATGTACATCACTATAGACTTTTTCTCAAGTATTTTTAGTGAACTATAATTTTTGCAGTCTAATAACGCTCTGAAGTGAACTCCATCTTGGATAAAGTAATCATTCAATCATCTCACATTTCAACCGAGTTCACTTTTCAACTTTTCCTGTTTCAAGTTTCAATCAGTAATCAGTGATTACCGATTAATTACCGGTTTAGTGACAGGCTCATTCTTCAGCCTTAGGCAAGCCTTTTATACTGTACATAGCCTACTAGGAGGAAGAACGAATATTAAAGGATGTAGGCTTCTTGCTCCTGGGCTTTGTGGACTTTTAATGCTTCTTCGATATCGTCTCTTTAGTTCAGATATCATTCCCCTTTTTCTTGTTGTTGTTCTTCTTTGTTCTATCCTATCATAATATTTTTTCTCCTCCTAGAGCTCTCCTTCCCGTTCTTTATTTCATTTTCATCTTTTCTACATTGATTTTCAACTTCTCCTTCCCATTACTATTCCATCTTGTTTCTTTTCTACCTATTTTTATGCTCTCCTTCACATTTCTGCTCTTGTATTCACACTTTCTCTTTTATTTTCTCTGAAAAAAGCAAGAATTTCCAATACATGAACCTCATATTTCAAATCTCATTCTGTTTCCTTGTTTCTTTCGTCCTTATCCTACACCTTATACCTCTCTAAAGATATTTTTTTAAACTATTCATCCAATCAATAAATTGATTCTCTATCACCTCTTATTTTATTTGTTACTTTTTCTTCTTTTCTTTTTTCTTCTAATTTTTACATTCCTTGTCCTATTACCATAGGTAAGGAAAGTATTGCTTTCCGAAAAAATTAAGGTACACCCAATTTCTAAATTACTATACGTTTCAAGGTCCCCTGAGTCCAAAAAGTGGTTTTTGGGTATTGGTCTGTATGGTGTGTGTGTGTGTGTGTGTGTGGTGTGTGTGTGTGTGTGTGTGTGGTGTGGTGTGTGTGTGTGTGTGTGTGTGGTGTGTGTGTGTGGTGTGGTGTGTGTGTGTGTGTGTGTGTGGTGTGTGTGTGTGTGTGGTGTGTGTGTGTGTGTTGTGTGTGTGTGTGTGGTGTGTGGTGTGTGTGTGTGTGTGTGTGTGTGTGTGTGTGTGTGTGTGTGTGTGCGTCTGTGTACACGATATCTCATCTCCCAGTTAACGGAATGACTTGAAATTTGGAACTTAAGATCCTTACAATATAAGGATCCGACACGAACAATTTCGATCAAATGCAATTCAAGATGGCGGCTAAAATGGAGAAAATGTTGTCAAAAACGAGGTTTTCCGCGATTTTCTCAAAAACGGCTCCAACGATTTTGATTAAATTCATACCTAGAATAGTCATTGATAAGTTCTATCAACTGCCACAAGTCCCATACCTGTAAAAATTTGAGGAGCTCCGCCCTATCTATGCAAAGTTTGATTTTAGATTATCAATTATCAGGCTTCAGATACAATTTAAACAGAAAATTTCGAGTGGAAATGATTGAGCATGAAAATCTCTACAATTAATGTCGTTACATTTTCACCTCAAATTGAAAATAACCTCGAAATTCGAGAAAATGTTATTAGCCAATTACAAACTGTTGGCAACTGTTTATTCTATTAAATCATTCACTATGGAGAGATAGCAGACTTCGTATGTCTCCAGCGTTATTGTCGTCACCAGCTGGCTCAGATCTCTGTTTATAAGTAGACTTGAGATGCGCGTGAGCACTAGCGTCAGGTGATCAATTCTCATAACGGCAAGGAAGTTGTGTGAGTGCGCCACACCAGATTTTTTTGACATCCTCCTCCTACGCTAGTTTCTTCATAATCATTTTCACTGTTTTAATTCTGCCTTACATGATATTTATTTCAAGCCACTTCAAATTATCACGTATTTTCCATTATTTTATGTTATCATTATCCATGTTGCTATCTTTCAATATTTTATCTTCATTTCTCTTTTCTTTATCCCCTGTTCGCCTTCCTGCTCAGTCTTGATTTCCTTCAATAGTTTCAATTTTCCTTGATCTTCGTCGACTTTCTGTCTTCAATCTCCATCTTCTTCATTCGTCTTTTTTTTCCATTTCCGACTTCATTATCATATTGTTATACTATCGTTTTACATCTTCATCATAATTGTTTCCCTCTTCTTCAAATAATATTTCTCACCATCCTATCCTGTAGTTCGTTCTTACACTTTTTATCAATCTTAATTCTTCTTCTTCTTTTTCTTCTTCTTTTTCTTCTTCTTCTTCTTCCTCTTCCTCCTCCTCGTCCTCCTCCTCCTCCTTCTCCTTCTCCTCCTACTCCTTTTTCTCCTCCTCCTCCTTCTCCTCCTCCCCCTACTCCTCCTACTCCTCCTCCTCCTACTCCTCCTCCTCTTCTTCATCTCTCAACTATCTTTTTTTCACTTCCCTTATCCTGATTCTTCCCATATCTTATCCTTCCACTATACTCATTGTTTTCTTCTCCTCTATGCAAAATGTCCTTATCTTCTCCTCCTTCCTCATTTCTCTCTCGCTTTCCTTCTACTTCCTCAACCACTTCCTTTTTCCAAATGCTTCCCCTTATCCTCTCCTTTTTTCCCTTTTCTCCCTCGACTTCTTTCTTCAATCTCCTTCTCTTCTTCTCCTTCTTCTTCTCCTTCTTCTTCTCCTTCTTCCTTCTTCTTCTTCATGCACTTCCTTCTTCCATTCTTTCTCCTTCTTTTTCCTTATCGATGCCCTTCTTCCATCTCCTTTTCCGCATCTTCTCATTGTTCCTTTTTTCTATCTCAGGGATTCTTTCTCATCCACTTCCTTCCTTCATCTCCTTCACCTTATCTTCTCCTACTTCCTCTTTTTCTCTCTTCTCCCTCATACACTTCCTTCTTCAATCTCCTTCTCCTTCTTCCTTTTCTTCTTCTCCATGCACATCCTTCTCCTCATCTTCTCCTTCTTTTTCAGTATCCTCGTCCTTCTTCCATCTCCTTCTCCTCCTTCCTCTTCTTCTATATCATTTCTTCTTCTTCCTCATGCACTTCCTCCTTCCATCCTGATCCAGTCTATATCTTGACACAGCCCGCAGTCACAATACCAACCAGTTTGACAGGATATCAACTTTATAAAAGATGCTATGAAAGCTTGCTTACTACAGAACTCACTTCACTCGCTCAAAGTACAACATACATCACTGTATCTGTAGCTCCAAAATCGATTATTGTAGTGTGCAAATTACTTTATTGCAAATGCAGTGTGCAAATTTTAAAGAGGTCACATGTGATGCAGTATACTACTAGCTTAATGATTGTTAGAAATTATATAGCAGTGTGCTAATTCGAAACAGGTCAAGTATTGTGTTTGTAGTCCAGTATACTACTAGTTTTATGTTTGTTGTACGGTACCGTAGGAATATGATTGTATGAATTTCATACCAAGTTTATAGTCAAGTTAGTTCAGTTCATTCTATTAGAAGTTAAGTAGTGTGTCTATCTGGGTCAAGTGTATAATGTTCCCTCAAGTGCTTGGTCGTATATCGTACATATATCGTACGTATATCGTACATATATCGTACGTATATCGTACACCAAGCCTGATGAAAACTTCACCACAGATAGAATCCTCACCACAGATAGATATTACTCTTTGTGTATTCTTCACTCTATGATTGTACTCAAATCAGAGTTATGATGAGAGAAAGAAGATAAGAAATAGGATTCGAAGTAGAAGGAAAAGTCGAAGGAGGAGATGCAGAGAATGAAAGGGGAAGAGGCTGAGAAAGAGAAGGAGACGAAGAAGGGAGAGGAGAAGGAGAAGAACAAAAACAAGAATCAGAGAAAGAGAGGAAAGGGAATGGAAATCTGTGGATTGGAGTTCAAAGAATTTAATAATTCTCAATGAATGGTTTCCTCATTCTGAAAACTTCATATATTGCGAGCCTGCACGATTTATCACACTTGGTTTAAATACTAGTAATGTAAGGAAATGTTTGAAACAACTGAGAATTATTGATGAACAGTATCTGAAAAACCAAAAATAAGAGTTGAAAATGTCTAAGTTACAACGCTTCCTATATTGGTCCTCGCATTTTCAGTTCCCCACTACAGTAAATCTATTTATTGTAATTTTCGAAACGTGAGTGATTTGTGATTCATCAATATGATTGGAACAATAATTATGATATCAATTTTAACAACTACTTTCTTGAGAGGAGAAGAAGAAGGAAATGAAGAAGAAGAAGAAAAGAAGAAGAAGAAGAAGAGGAAGAAGAAGAAGAGAAGAAGAAGAAGTAGAAGTAGATAAAATGGAAGAGGAACAAAAACGAGAAATAAGATAAATTCATAGAAGATTTGGCTTATACACTGATTTACTTTAAATGACAGTATAGCGTATTATCATAGAGAAACAATAGCATAAGTAGATATCCCATGGTATAGGACGTTTATGTCGCAACTTTTACTGTTATCTCAAGCCGATAGTCTACGTAGTTCCAAAGATAAAGGATAAGCGTAAGTCTTGTAAATATGCGTACTATATTTCTTGTCTCTGGTAGTTCTTTCCCGTGAATCTGTGTGACGCTTGTAGTCTCTCATACTGTGCCGTTCATAAACTCACCCCAACAAAACAGTAAAAATCGATAATAATCGACAGTCATCAGCTTGAGATAACAGTAAAATTTGCAACATAAACGCCCTATACCATGGGATATCTACTTACGCTATTGTTTCTCTATGGTATTATTCAACAAATTTTACAAAATTATTAATCAAATTGAAGATTGAATACAATAATTTTAAAATCGAAGTATCATATTAGAATGTGACTACATGATTCGGCTGTGTTCAAACAATTTCAAATAATGAAGGTCTTACTTAAGAATATTTTTTGAATAGATAATATCGTATTTTAGCTTATGCTGGAAAATTTTTCTTAAATAGTGATTAACAAGTTTTAAAGGTGAAATAATATATCTAAAATATATTAGACTCATCCATTATCTTACTATTACACCCAGCTTAGATTTACCTTCACCTCTTGCTATAATAATTCGTCGAAAAATAATTGACGACTCTCTGGAAAGGATATAGAATAATATCCATCCCATCAACACACGACCGTAAAAGAAATAGAAGAAAGCGAAAAAATTGAAAGAATGGAGGAGGAAAAAGGAAGAGGAAAGAGAACCTGAGTATAGTAGTATTCAACCGGAATTGGAAACGAAGTACTGTCGATAAAAAATTGCAATGAAAGTTGTGTTGCTGTGTTGGGGAAGGGTTGAGGGGAAGTATGTAACCATCATCTTTCAAAGGAACAGGTTTCAGTTATTGGCAGAATGGTTTCGAAGAATTAATTGATATTTTCTACTTGTCCAGTGTTTTTCCTGTCAATTACTTCAATCGCAACTTGACGTATTTCCATCGTTACGGCAAAAGCTGGGCTGGCTGGCAGGCTTCAGGCACGCACTTGTTTCCAGTACTTGGTGGAAGTACCACAAGAAATCGCTGATATTCCTTCCACAATAATATATATACCTACTGTACTTGATAAATCAGATTTCATGTTGATAACAATATCTTCTGAATCCTAGATTCTAAATTCGATCAAGTAACTTATTTAAATACTGTATGTATATTTAACATTGTTACGTATTTTTATTCATAGTTTCAAACCACTTTTCATCCCAATTTTATCCATACCTCCTCTGTATTCTCTTCCCTTCTCTCATCAACTATTTACTTTTTGTAATAGTCATTCAATCTCAGTTGTTTTCCATGCATGGAATCAACAGCTGTTTGCAGAACAAATGAACATATGATTCTCATTGCAGCATATTCTACTGAACTCATATGTTTTCTTTACAGTCGAGTATGGTCCCTAGTTCCGAAATAGGAACAGCAAAACTGTTACAAAAAAAAACACCTTCATCGCTCTAGGTGGAAGTTTTGTCAACTTCCACAAAATTCCTGATTCGGAATTTGTAAACTAGGTTATGTTTATACAATTCATGTAGTAACTTCAGCACAAGCAGGTCTTGTTTTTTATTTCTCAATTATTCTTCTTTAGATTATTATGACAAAGAATAGTGTAAGTTACTTAGACATGAATGTCTTTTGCAGTGCTCGAATGAAATTCTAGTCTCGGCTAACGCCTCGACTGGAAACATCATTCTCGCCTGCAAAAGGCCCCTTTCCGTCCATGTGACGTAAGATACTATTTCCTCCTTCTCTTCTCTTCTCATCATCATTCTCTCCTTCTCATTCTCCTCCTCTCTCTCTTCTTTTTCTTCAACATTCTCCTCAAACACATTTTCTCCCCCTTGTTCTTTTCCACCTCCGTCACCTCCTCTATTTCCGCCTTCTCCATTACCCCCTCCTCCTACAACTCTCTCTCTCCTGATGTACCCCTCTTTATCAATACCTCTTCATCTATGATTCTCTTCTACATACTTGTTTCCATATACTTCTGCTTCACTCTTCTATGTTTTGGTCCTTCTTTTTGTTATTAGTCTATACCCATCCATTATCAACTATCTTCTAAATTTTCTCCATTCGACCTTCTTATTCTTCTTCTTCTTCTTCTTTCTTCTCTTCTTTTCCTTCTATCTTCTTCTTCTCCCTCTTCTCCTTATCCTTCTTCTCTTCTTGAAACCCGTAGGGTTGTGTGGCAGAGAGGACCAGGAGTCCTAACTCCGCCCTAATAATGGCATATCATCAATCAATCTTCTCATTTTCCTCTTTCTACTTTCTTTATCAATTAGTCTCTTGTACATGCTTATCTTCATTCACTTCTGATCTACTCTTTCCTCTTTTTATCCGTCTTTATTATTCTTTCTTTCATTATTCTTTTCAAATTCTCCTCACCACCCCTATTTATTAATCATCCATCTTAATCCATTATTCCCTTCCACTCACTTCTCTTCATCTACTCCTGCTAACTCTTCTCTCTTTTCATCTCACTTCACTTTTTTTTATCCATGATCATCATCTTCTACATCCTTCTCTTATCCTCCGTTCCTCTTCTACCCCTTCTTCGCTTTATCCATTCTCTTATCTCATTCTTTTTCTTCTTTATTCATGACTCTCTCCCACATACTTCTGATCAGTCACTTCTGTTCCACTTTTCTCTTTCATTTTCCCATTCACAATTATTATCTTCTAAATTATTTTTCCAACCCTCCTTCTTCTCCACCTCATCCTCATCTTCCAGTTTCGTGATGATTCTCTTTTACAGGTTTCTCTCAACATCATTCACTTCTGCTCCACTTTTCTCTTCTTCTATTATCTATCTTCTACATTATTCTCTACTTCTCTTTCTCTCACCGTCTTCTCTCTTCTAATATTGTATGTAGTTGATTCTAGTTGGTATTCTAGTTTGTTGTGATATTGAAGTCAGAGCACGAACCAAATGAATAAACACTTATTGCATGTGGCACGTTGTTTATTCGTGCAATTCATAGAAACCGGATGAAAGACGGAATCCGAAAAATGTTTTCAATTGCTTCAGAAAGAAAAACAAATGTGGTGTTACTGCTCAAGGATAGTATATAGCTATTCTATATATATCTATATAATATATATAGATACTGTTCTTGGTTACCGCTAACGTTTTCTTTGCGGTTTGGATCACTTGCTTCTCCATTTATTTTTATTTTATTCCAGCTTTTCATCTTTCTTTACATTATTTTAATTGATTCAATGAAGAATAAATAATTATCTATTTGAATCATTCGTTAATCCTTGTTTCAATTCACCCTTTTTTGAACTTCAGTGTAAACATTGGAGAGGTGTAGTCACTGATTTCAAGCAATATCTCAAAAAATAAAATAATGAATACAATATACAGAGAACAGGGAAATAAAGGATCACTGTATTTTTTCTACTTTATTAAAACTCATAGAATTACTGATTGATATTGACAAATTCTGATTTCTCATTAAGAATCAGAACTAGGGTTTGTGTGGCAGAGAAGACAAAGGCCCGGTTGCACAAAAGCCGGTTGAATTTTAACCATGATTAATTTCATGAGAACCAATCAGAGAAGGCCTTTTTGATAAGACGGCGTCTCTGATTGGTTCTCGTGGAATTAATCACGGTTAAAATTTAACCAGCTTTTGTGCAACCGGCACCTAGAATCCTAATTCTACCACTAAGGCAAATATCCAATTAAAAATTGTTTGTAAATGAGCTTTTTTTATAAAAAAAACTCGTCAAAAACATCTTGAAACTCATAGAATTAGTTATTGATATATAACAAATTCTATTCTCTCTCTGAAAATTAGAATTAGGGTTGTCTGGCAGAGAGGACCTAAACTTCTAACTCCGCTCTCAGTTCAAATATGTTTGCAAATGAGCATATATCTATCAAAAAACTCGCCAGAAATCTTCATTTTCAAATCCGTCTTAATCGAAATAGCTTCTCAAGATAAAATCTTAATTACCTGATCTTACCTGATTACCTGATTTTATTGTGTTTTATTTGTTTCGTAAATCTTTGTAATTTTGTTTTGTCTTGTTTTGTGTGTTTTTTACATTATGATTGAGGCTGATTTGAATATAATATTTTCTTTCAATAGAATAATAATAATTATATTGAATTACTTGAATGTCACTGCAATCATGATATCCTGGAAAATAACACAAATCTATCAAGGCTGAAATATACATAAATATTTTATATGGATTGTAGAAAAACCAGTAGTACATTTGACAAAATTATGGTGAATACATTCAGCTCCTAGACGTAAAACATAGTTGACTGTTGCATGTAAAATATGAAATGTAAATTTGTAGACTGTCTAGAAATCTAACTTGTTAGCTACAAGAAACATAAAATGCGAACGAGATAACCTGATGTCATCTGAGTTGCATAGGAACATGTAGTGTCTATTTCAGAAGTTATTCTAATCATTTCGAAAATTATTCGTATGTTGTCTGTGACTCTACAAGTTTTCTGTCAGTAAGTCGAAATGTGAATTCTCGAACGTTTTCTAGTTAATATTATTACCTGAGCTGTGGCACTTGAACATTGGGTTTGATGTTCGAAACTTAAATATTAAAATTTTCTCAATTTTACTAACTCTAAAAATATTGGGGTGGAGTATCAAGACAATTTGCTCCGAACAATTGATAATAACTGATAAAGAGCCACGTATCATCAGCAACATCATCATCATTATTAATATGATTGATGATAGAATGCCATAAGAAGAATACATTTCATTTGTCAGGGCTAACGATTTCACTCTCAACACTAGAATTCCTGCAACAGTCGTAGGGAAATGCGTGAAATAGTGAAAAGCTACATCAAATTGAAGATAATGCTCTATCAGCTCATAATCAGCACGGATTTTTTTCATCAATCGTTTCAAAATTATAAGGTCGAAAAGATGAAAAAATTGAAGGCAAAAGTGTTTTTTCTAAAAATTTCTGACCTTCAAGAGCGGATATCTCAGAAACTATGAGAGATATGGAAAAAATGTAGAGGACAAGACTTGTTGGTAATTTTGTAAGCTTCAATTTTACATTGAATATAAATGTTCATAAGATGCATAGTTTCCGAGATATATGCGAAAAATGAAAAAATGGTACTTTCAAACCACCCCCACCCCTTTAGCACAGGGGGTAGGGGTGAGGACTTTTGATATGTTAATCCTCTTACTATCCTTAAAAGAGCTGTGAAGTTGAAAATTGTGTTCCAAACTTTTCCTTTTATACCTTCATTTGAGCATTCGTTGCCTGGACCAAGGCCTAACTTTGAAGGCAGCAATGCAAGAAATGTACAAATAATTTCATGAGTGCATCAGACACTTGATTTCTTCTTTCATCATCACTAAAATGTCAGATCTGTTTTATGATCAGCAAAAGTTCTTTGGAGGATTTTTTCATCGGCCTTGAGTCAATCTCTTGATATTCAGTAGTTGTTCTCTATTCCTCCTCTCTTCCTTTTCATATCATCATCATCATCATCATCATCATCATCATCATCATTTTCTTCTTCTTCTTCTTCTTCTTCTTCTTCTTCTTCTTCTTCTTCTTCTTCTTTTCTTCTTCTTCTTTGTCTTCTTCATTTTCCTTATTTGACCTGACTAAGATTTCTCCATTAATGGGGTATTTAAATAAATTATTGAAAGATTGAAACAGAGGTGGATGATTGGAAATGAACTATTTGAATGATCAATGAGCTGGTTAATGAATTAATTATTGATGCTATTAGCATCAATCAATCTCATTGATTAGTTGTGTATTCTACTTGTCCAAGCAATCACAATGCATTTAACAGGTTTAATGATACTAAAATGTATCCCTCGAAGTGCTGCCATCTATAGCAAGATGTAGAACTAGTGTTAGAACTCGAGAACAAAGTGGGGAACTGAGAATACGAGGGCCAATAGGAAGTGTTGTGACGTGAAAACAGGCTGTCTCAATTTCAACCAATCAGAGGCGTTTACAGCTGCGTTTTGCACCAAGGTTATCAACAAAATTTTAATAGCTTAATCCTTATAGAGATTGAACATAACTTATCGTACACATGATGAACATATATGTGTTTGTCAAGTTCCGTTCAATCTAATAGAATATCCTATTATATTAAGCGAGCAATTTCTGTATTAATATATCTGGTTATTTTTATATCTGGCTATTTCTATATCTGGTTATTTATGTTTTACGGATCTCGAAAACGGCTCTAACGATTCTCACGAAATTTTGAACATAGTAGGTTAATGATATAAAAATTCGATTGCACTAGGTCTCATTCTTTGGAAAACTCGCTCAACGACATTAAAAGGATAATTCATCCTTGGAAAAGAGATGATAATTTTGTCGTTCTCGATAACAGGAGATGCGTGTGCCTGTGTGGGAGAGAGACAGAATTATTTCCAGCTGTGTAATCATAATCAATCAGCGAGAAATTTTATCTAGCTAGACAATTCAATCGATTTGATCAACATAATCTGATTTGTTGACATGCCATGATAATCCTCCTAAACCAGAGTATATCATAATATTTTCAAAGTTGATCATTATTTGACAATTTCAAGTGTTACTGAGTGTTATTTTGTTATTCAATTTGGTTTGTATATAATCTAAATTATAATTTTTTTGTTTTCAAATGTTTGAACAGAAAATTGAACCTGGATTCAAGTGTATGGAACATAACCTACTTTCTGGACTATTAATTTATAGTCATCTGTCTATAAATCAAAATTCGGGAAAGAAACAGTTTTGGGCTGTGC
>NC_052513.1:2319729-2353300 GCF_014356525.2 Nilaparvata lugens
ACAATCAGATGATGATGATAAAAATAAGTTGATAAGGTTTAATTTATTAATTGTGAGAGATATAAATGATAAAGTTACCTGTCTCTTTTAGGGCCGTTTGCACAGTATCAGTTTAAACTGAATTTTATTTTAAACTGGATTAAATCCATATCAAGTCTCGTTCGTTATAATATGGTTCATTTTTTGTCCAAGACACCAGCTGATTGAATTCAGTTCAAGCTTTGACTGTGTAAACGGTCCCAAGTGTCCTTGATAATAAAATCGTAAAGGTATTTCAAACTTGAAAGCATATAACTTAGTAAAGTTTTCAAATACAACAAGTCCCATTAATGTTTACAACCTTCACTCTATCTATCAGAAATCCGATTGAAGATAATCTCAGAAATATTTAGTCAGGAATCATTGATGTCTTTTTTATGAATAAAGCAGTCTTCGTATATCATACTGTGTCACAATAACGTTCACAACCTCCATTATCTATCAATTTATTGATATCTCGAAGAGATCTTGTTCGGAATCAAGTCAGATGAATGAGATCTAATCAGGCATTGGTGGAAGCTGAATAACTAGAAAAACTTGAAGAAAACATAAGTGATAATATAGATACATAGATATCAAACGAGCAGACTGTTTAGTTGAGAAGCCGATTTAGTTATGTTTTGGATGTCCTGCTCTTCAGTAACTTAATGGGGAATAGTATATAGTTATGCTTATACAACCCGACGGCATTTGGAGTAGATCTATACACAGGTTCATATTTATATAAGTCCTGCTATAATATATGGGAGATCTATAGTTATAAAGAGGTGTTTGGTAGTACAGAATGTATGGATGTATAGTTATGCTTGTTTGATGTAAGGTGTGCATGGAGTTACTATATATACTCAACGTTCATGTACATTTATATGTATATTAGGGTAGATATAAAAAATCTAGTTAAGAAAGTTGATAAGTTGAACTGGTTTGTATGGAACGACCTTGAGGCCGTTTCAGTTATCGAACACATTCGAATGCCGGTTGTTTATCAATCATTTTCCACCGATAATGTTCAATACAACCAGAGATTATAAATTACTACTATAGTATATTATCATATAGTATTCTTCTCTATGATAGAATCATGTTGATATAATTTTAATGTTGGTAATCTGATACCTCATAGCATCGCAATATTGTAATATATCAATATTGTAATAATCTCAGCATTGTTTTTGCCCATTTTCAAATCCAGAAAATTGAATTCTTGATTTTCAATTCTGAAGTGAAGTTATGGAAAAATCATGAGCGATAGTCTAATAATATATAACTACCTAGCTATATAACTAACTGGGTTTCTAACTACATAGAATTCACATATTTGATATTATTTCCTAATAAATATTTTGAATAACTTTTGCAAAACTATAGTGATGTTCACGTTGGAATAGCAATGGTGAAAGAGAGAACAGCGTTGCCGATTCTCTACCTTGCCATCATTGCCTTGTATAGAGGATGGCTGATGTCCTCTTTATTTTTGTTTAAAAATTATCGATTACCCAAGAAAATCTATTGGACAAGAAAATACATTTTCCAATGATTGAATAATAAATTTTCACTATTGGATTATTGATTAATTATGTTTTAACTTTGTTAAAAATCGATCTGGCCACGTTGGGAAGCTACAAAGGGATAACGCTATCTGCTTTGTAGAATGATAGACAAGGATAGCAGTACCAATGTTAATCGAAAACTGCCATTATAACGTGGACCTCACTATAGTGACAGCAAGTGTATCATTGATATTGAGGAATTTTTTTTATACTTATTGCGCTGAAACAAATATTATAATTATTCCTATTAATGTGCAGATTTCATTCACTTTTAATGTTTTGATTGAATGATCACTCCATTAAATGCTGCTTTCATTTTCTCAAGCTGAGATCATTAAAAAATCATGAGTTTTGGTAAAAGTAGCTGTTTATATTTAGTTATTGGATAGAGCAAACAATACAATAGTCGAAAAAGAGAAACAGGCTATTGCCCAAAACTTCTTCTATTTCCTAATTTTGGGAGTGAGTTTTCAAAGAAAGTGCTGTTTCGAATTCAAATTTATTTTTGTCAATCAAAACAATTACAATTTCAAAGAAAATAGTATACATCACAGAAAATATAATCAAACAACTCCTTAATAAACAAAAAATCAAATAGAATTAATCATATAGCATGAGCTTAGTTTATCAAGAATGTATAAATAGGAAAATATATATAAATGTATACAATAATACTTATAATTTAAAAAATGATTTGACAAATTTTACTGAGCGCAAAAAATATAAAATTTTCGTCCGCGCTCAGGAAAGTTTTTGCGCTGGTCTATCATGAAATTATTATTTTAATCAAGAGAAAACATTCGAGAGGTGTCCATTTTGTTTGTTTTCCTGCTATTCAAAAATTGTTGAGTACCCCAAATAATTTTGTTTTCAATTGAAACCACGAAGTTTCTAGAAGGAAAACAGAAGCTGTTAAAAACAAGGCCAAGGACGTAGGCTGAACCAACTTTCAAACTTTCCCTCTCTTTTCAACACTTTACCTCCCGATAACACTCTCTCATTCACTCACTCCCTCTCACTCTACGACTCTCGATATTTTTTCACCTCTCAGTTTCCAAACAGATTCGAACAAGGAAAAACAAAGCTTCCAGGTAGTTTATGGGGAGAGGAATCCCTTCTACAGACCAATGCAAATAAACAGAACTGCTCCGAATGTAAATAGTATACTAAACAGATCTGGCCCATGTCAATATAAATAATGCCCTTGTAGTATTTTTTAGTCCTACTGTTGTATTGGTTGCTGGACTAGTGGATAAATTAGCAATGGATGCAAAGGAGCATAAGTGTATTAATCTATGAAAAATGAGAACAAAACACGAAAAAATTGAGCAACAAGAAGGGTAAGCTGTTTTCTATTCATTCCTTAACATTATTGTAATTGCATGGGAATAGATTCAGACTAGATTATTTTATCTACTTAGATTGGGATCTCAGATCGACAGATCTTAGTTTACAATAGCTAGAGATTTGTAGCTGAATATCTTATGCATTTTTCGAAGTTTGAACTGGTGATTATTTGAAGGAGGATATGGAGATGAATCAGGGAATTGTGTTACATTGCGTTGTTTCTACCGTTCCATTGTCTATTTAATATTGTAGGTAAGGGTTTCTGTTGTTAATTGAGGAATCATTTCGACACTGATTATCTAGAATCTAGTTATAATTATAAAAGTTAATCTAGTTATATTAGGAAAAAATACTCTGATTTAAAAATTCAGAGTAGCATCCTTAACAGTAAAGGATTTTAAACAAACTTCCATTGTTTTTAAAATGGTTAAAAAGGTCTTGAATACTGAATTGTATGGGGGAATTAAAAATGTGTTTTTTTATAATGCAATAAATGAAACAGCTTCAAATACTACAACCTTAGAATAGGAATTATATTAAGGACACAACATTGTCTCACACTGGTACTATGTCACACATTCTAATTTTTATCACCCAAAAAATCTCCACGTGTAAATCGACTCTAGAATTTGTGTTATAATTTGAAAGTGAGACGAAGATATTCGACCAGTAGACGTCCTTCACAAGTAAAACAACTGAAAAAACAGCTGGAACGAGTTACATCCTGAAACTTGAAAAATTAGTGAATTCTTCGACTTCTACAGTTACGCAGTGTGTCAAGAAATGCATTCGTTCGTCTGCAAAAGGTCAAAAGCTTTATGCAAATATTTTCCAATCCCAGCTGGCACTTTGTTTTTTGCTCAAATAACGAGTTTTTTCATCTCTCTGGAGAGCAGTATAGCTGTTGGTTGGAATGGTATAATACGAGGTATTATGGTATAATGGAAGGTACTATAGTTGGTAGAATAGCTTATAAAAGGTAAAATAAAACTGGTTTCATCACAAAGTTAAATGCCCGGTTACAGGTACATCTAAATTGAGTTTACCCGTGATTTAATAAGTACTTAACATTGTTCTTCCTCAATTAATGAGTGTAATCTTAAAAATTTGAAGTCCAAAGTCGTGGTTGACTAGTAAAGTGGACATTACTGTCCAAACTTCGCCACAACATCAAATAATAGAAATGTTATGCGAGGTCTCTACGAGTCTCTCTTTTACAGTTCCATTATCATTTTGATTCTATTATAATTAAATGCTTCATTAACAACCAGCAAATAACCCGTGCTCTGCAAGGGTCTAATAATTAAAAACTTGACAAACTGAAAAAGTGACGAAATGAAATTTTGAATAATTGAAAATAGTTCTCTGTATATTATGAATCCATACATAAAATTTCAAGTTGATCAGTCCAGTAGTTGAGACGTGACGATGCGTCGTCATTTGTGAATTTCCCATCCCGTACGTGTACAAGCCAGTTCTTTCCTTTATTATATTATATTATAAATTATTTATTTATTAGGTTATCAAAAACAATACAACGATCGGAAAAGAAAAAACAGACTATTGCCCAAAGCTCCTTCAATTTTCTAATTTAGTTTCAAAATTGTCCTAATATTATACACACTGGTAGGTTATGTCCATTTCAATTTCTAATGAGCAATAGAATATAGTCAATTATTATTTAATGGAATCTGAACATTTCAGGTACATAGAGGATAGAGTAGGCTCAATTATGATGGAACCTGAAAACTAAAGTAAATTAGATTGACCTGAATCTGACATCTGAAAAACTTAATTCTAATCTGCTCTTTTTACCCCTTTCATATTTATGCCCAACCTTTGAACAATTACTGTCAAGAAAAATACTGGATGGTTACTAATTCCTGGTAATGTATACAAAAATACAGAAACATAGCTCTTAACTTAAATTATAAAAACAATATAAAACTTGTAGTACCCTTTTATTAAAACATTTTAAAAACTTTAAAACATTTCGACCTGCTACAAATTTTATATTGTTTTTATTAATTTGAATAAAGTAGCCCATATACAGGGTGATTCTTAATTATGGTAAAATAGTTTAATACGTGATAGTAGAGAAAAAAATAAGAAAAAAAGTTCTTATAAACATATATCCATAAACGCTTTATTAGCGAGCTATAGAGAGTGAAAGATTTCGCCCGGAATTCAGTTAATTTGGTGAAATACACCGATGCTCAATTGTTTGGGGACTAGTATTTGAAAAACTTATGGTGGATTTATATGGAAAAATATCTGAAAATTTAATAAAACTAGTCTGGAAGCTGTAGTGTGAGTAGTTTTTAAGAAAAAAGTTGAAATACCTCTACTATCACGTATTAAATTATTTTACCGTAATTAAGAATCACCCTATATATATAAGTGAAGTGCTCTTAACTTAAATCCATCCATTTACCTTCTTACCTGTTCCCAATGTCACTACTAATCCACAAAGTCAATGACCTTTTATAGAGGGATTCATTTTAAACTGTCAGCGTTCCTTATAAGTAGCATCAATGGTCCCTATTCAAACCATGCTGACAGGCGAGCAAATCTTACGATAGCTCAGGTAGGGGTTAAGGCTGCAATAGGCTTGACAAGGATCTGGATTATCTATGTTCAATCTCATCTATAACAGCTGATCTATATTTAGACACAAATATTTCCTTGAACATTAATGGTGTGAGGTTTGTGTTCTGAACTACTTGAAACGAATGAGCTACCTGGTTAGTGTTAAACACTGTAACCCATTCAACTATACGTACTAAATGTTTGTAGTAGTATATCTATGTTGTGACCCATCCATTGTCAGGATAATCCTTTGGAATCCAATTTCTAGAAATTTCTTGCAGGTGCATATCACGTTGTCTCACTTCGTTTCGTTTACTGTCTCACTCTCTCCCTTTCATTGTTTCTTCTGCATGGATACATTCTTTTAGTAGTAAGGGGCAAAATGATTTGGATTAGCGGATTCCCTTGAAAGGTCTAGAGAAGTGTTAAGGTTAGCCCTACCTTATCCATCTTGGTGTTAACTGGCTACTGGCTACCCTAAAATGAATCTGGTGGTTGTGGAAATCAACATATTGATTTTAGAACTTCTGCATAATCATTGAGAGAGTTAATCATTAATCTGTTTCCCTGATTTTGATATTATTGGTCACTTCTTTGAAACTGTCAGAGCTAGAGAAAAATTTACTAAAAGTTATAATTGTTTTTGTGTGTCAATGCTCTTTTCAAATTATCATTTTGTGTTATCTCTTTCCTGTATAGGGCTACTTGTAATATAAATATAAAGAAAATAAATAAAAATCTCAGTACCCTTTTTTTAATATTTTATCACACATGATCCGATCATTTATGCCATTTTGTCAGAGCAGGAACTTAAATGGCAATTTGCATTCATTTTGATATAATTATGATTATTCTCAATTAAATGTTCAGCAAACGCTGATTTTTGAGTAGTATTTTTTGAATTTAAAGCCTGAATATGTTCATTGAACCTTTTTTGAAAACATCTACGTGTTTGACCAATGTAAAATTTTTCACAATTACTACATTCCAGTTTATAAACGCCTGATTTTTTAAATTGTTCTTGTTGTATTTTTTTATTAGAAATCTTCTTTATTAAATTAAAAACATTATTTGTTGTTCTGCAAATGTCTTCCTAATTGCCTTATTGAGAATAGTGTTGTATGGAACACAAATATATTCCTTATTTTCTGAATTTCTATCATTTTTTGGATTAATTTTGTTTATATTTTTGCTTATATATCATCTTATCAATAAATTTGGTATCATATCCATTTGTTACTGCAAAATGTTTTATAATTTTCACTTCTTTTTCATAATTTTCTTTTGACATATCTCTACTATCACGTATTAAATTATTTTACCATAATTAAGAATCATCCTGTATATATAAGTGAAGTGCTCTTAACTTAAATCCATCCATTTACCTTCTTACCTGTTCCCAATGTCACTACTAATCCACAAAGTCAATGACCTCTTATAGAGAAATTCATTTTTATACTGTCAGTATTCGTTATAAGTAGCATCAATGGTCCCTATTCAAACCATGCTGACAAGCGAGCAAATCTTACGATAGCTCAGGTAGGGGTTAAGGCTACAATAGGCTTGACAAGGATCTGGATTATCTATGTTCGATCTCATGTTTAACAGCTGATCTATATTTAGACTCAAATATTTCCTTGAACAATAATGGTGGTGTGAGGTTTGTGTTCTGAACTACTTGAAACGAATGAACTACCTGGTTAGTGTTAAACACTGTAACCCATTCAACTATATGTACTAAATGTTTGTAGTAGTATATCTATGTTGTGACTCACGCATTGTCAGGATAATCCTTTGGAATCCAATTTCTAGAAATTTCTTGCAGGTGCATATCACTTGTCTCACTTCGTTTCGTTTACTGTCTCACTCTCTCCCTTTCATTGTTTCTTCTGCATGGATACATTCTTTTAGTTGTAAGGGGCAAAATGATTTGGATTAGCGGATTTCCTTGAAAGGTCTAGAGGAGTGTTAATGTTAGCCCTACCTTATCCACCTTGGTGTTAACTGGCTACTGGCTACCCTAAAATGAATCTGGTGGTGAATGAAAAAAGACTAAGAAATTGTCAAAAATCCACTGATTTATTTTAATCTAATATAGTATCGTGTTGAAAGGAATAAAAAAGTTCAAACTTACAAACTAGATTCATATAGCACAATAACATCATTATAAGTGGCATATACTCGTAGTATCTCTAAATTCATATCAAAGTTTCAGTTTCAAAATTCTGGATGTTCCTTCTATCAGAGTTGCTAGTTACTAAGAATTTCTATATTATTTTTTGTTAACTTTTTATATTTTTTGTTTCTCATGACAGTAACTTCATTGCTCCGCCTACTGTGGTCGGATCTTGCTTCGGCCAATGACAGAGCTTAACCTTGATAGTAGGTCAACCAACGGCCAATCGCATGGCTTTATTCTCACTATTACATTTTGCTTCTCGATTTTTGAGTATTCAAGCTCTCACCTTACTGGAGATTAATAAAACTGGATTCCCATCCAACAGTGACAGTGAAAATATAATTTCTACTAGTTGTAATGCTGTATTAGAGTATTCCTTTTCAACCCGACAAAGCGATCTATGAACTTATGTGAATCAGAACTTTTGGGAATTATGTTTTCATTGTCACTGTTGTGTGGGATCCAACATAATGGTGTAACAATCGAAACTAGTTCTCAAGAATGGTTGATAGATAAGTGGTTTCGTCATTCTAATCATTTATCTCAATAATTGGCTTAAGTCTATGATACTTTTCTAGGAGTTGTGTTATTATGATTGTATTACTTTTTTCACACCTAAAACTAAAGACAAAACTGGATTCCCATCCAACAGTGACAGTGAAAATATAATTTCTACTAGTTGTAATACTGTATTAGAGAATTCCTTTTCAACCCTTTTCAACAAAGCGATCTATGAACTTATGGGAATCAGAACTTTTGGGAATTATGTTTTCATTGTCACTGTTGTGTGGGATCCAACATAATGGTGTAACAATCGAAACTAGTTCTAAAGAAAGGTTGATAGATAAGTGGTTTCGTCATTCTAATCATTTATCTCAATAATTGGCTCAAGTCTATGATACTTTTCTAGGAGTTGTGTTATTATGATTGTATTACTTTTTTCACACCTAAAACTAAAGACAAGAAAATACATGCATTTTTTGAAAGTTAGTTTAAGATTTATCAATCAATAGTGAGGTCCTCTTTATAACGACAGTATTCTATTATCTTTGGTGTTGCTATCCTTGTCTATCATTCGACAAAGCAGATAGCGCTATACTTTTCTACTTCCGCAGCTGCAACTTTTCTACTTACTGCAGCACATCAAATGATAACAATTTGGTACTTATTAGCCTAATAATGATGAAATTTCACCATTTTCTCGATTTTCACCGACTGTGTTTTGAGAGTAATTGAGAAAATGTTCTGTGTTTCATGTAAACATGAGAAACAAGTACGAGACAGTATTTTGAGTTTGCTTGTTATCCTCCTTGAGTTACCCTTGCACCATTGGAAATTAAACTAACAATTCAGTCAAATAAATCCAGCCATCACACAGGAGCTCAAATCGGTGTCAATAAGCAAACTGTATACTGTATATACTGGAAATGCAACAACGGTTTTGTGTACAAACACAACTGTTTTAAAGTACTGCTACTACTGTACAACCAAAAATAGGTGACATTGTTCCTCAATTTCTGATCTGCAACCGTTTCCACCAGAATCTGAGTGTTTTGAAGTTTCGATCCTGATACAACCATGCAAAAATACCTCGACATTGTTGATCCTGATATAGGTTTACCAAAAATACCTCGACATTGTTGATCCTGATATAGGTTTACCAAAAATACATCGACATTGTTCCCAAATTGCAGTCTCTGTAATTTGTAAACCAGGTTACAGTGTTACTACTTGTACAATGCTAACTCAAGGTATGCAAGGTTAGTTGAGTCAACATCTGATCTGAGTTTTTTCTTAAAACTGTCAGCATTGGTTGTATGGGAAGCATTGGTGCTATTCAATGAGCAATACTGACAGTTTAAAGTGAATTTCTCACTGTATCAACATGTCTTCACATCAACATCAAAGTGTATCTATCAACTTCAGTGAGGTTCCTTTGAAAACGTCAGTATTCCTTGTAGATAACATCAATATGAATGCCTTTCAACCAATGCTGAAAGTTTTATTACTTTCCTTGCCCTTAATTACCATAGGTAAAGAAAGTATTGCTTTCCGAAAAAAATTAAGGTACCCAAATTTCTAAATTCCTATACGTTTCAAGGTCCCCTGAATCCAAAAAAGTGTTTTTTTTGGGTATTGGTGTGTGTGTGTGTGTGTGTGTGTGTACACGATATCTCATCTCCAAATTAACGGAATGACTTGAAATTTGGAACTTAAGGTCCTTACAATATAAGGATCCGACTCGAACAATTTCGATCAAATGCAATTCAAGATAGCGGCTAAAATGGCGAAAATGTTGTCAAGAACAGGGTTTTTCGCGATTTAGGCTACTCAAAAACGGCTCCAACGATTTTGATCAAATTTATACCTAAAATAGTCATTGATAAGCTCTATCAACTGCCACGAGTCTCATATCTGTAGAAATTTCAGTAGCTCCGCCCCATCTATGCAAAGTTTGATTTTAGATTCCCAATTATCAGGCTTTAGATACAATTTAAACAAAAAAAAAAAATCAAGCGTTAAAGATTCAGCATGAAAATCTCTACAATTAATTTTCAGTAGCATTTTCACCTAAAATTTAAAATAAGCTCGTAATTCGAGAAAATGATATTATTCAATTGCAAACTGTTGATTCTATTAATTCATTCACTATAAAGAGATAGCAGACCTCGTTTGTCTTCAGCGTTTTTGTCCTTTCACCAGCTGGCTCACATTTTTGAATAGTAGACTTGATATGCACGTGCACACTAACGTCAGGTGATCATTTTTCATAACGGCAAGGAAAGTTGTGTGAGTGCGCCACACCAGATTTTGTGAATCTTGCTGTAGCCGAAATGTGAATAATCTAGTCTAGTATCCCCTAAGAAAATAGCTTCATTGCTCGCCATCCACATAATACTGACAGTTTGAAGTGAGTTTGGCTGTGGCAGAGTGATGTGAATAATCTAGTCTGGTATTCGAGACAATGTGGGCAGTTCCCTACAATTACCATAAAAAGTTATGGAAGTGCTGCACCGCCAACGAAGTATTCGATGCTGCAGTGACTAAGAAGATCAATGTTGATTGTTCGAAGTGAAACTTTAGAATAGGCTACCAATGCAGATTTACCTGTGCTCTAATAATAACCGTTTCTTCAGGCGCTCCACAAAGAAATTGTTGAGATTTTCAGAAGAAAAATCATTTTTTGATATGCTATTAGCATCACAGTTCACATTAGTTAGACTATTAAATAGTCTAATGTCCAACTCGTTAGACTTCCAAAGTGAAGAATAAGAATAAGAAGGAATTTATTCATATTAATTTATAAGAATTTGTAGTTGATTAACTATCCTCCGCTGCCTGAACCACGACCCCGAACATTTTAAAATATTTTCTATAATTCATTTTTCACTATTTTTCAAACTGTTAAATTTTGAAAATGAGAGAATATGAGAATACAGGAATGGTTAGAGACAGTTGGAGAAAATTACGTTTCCGTGAAAAAGCAGTTTGAGGAGAAATCTCAATATAGTCTTTTTCGATTAACAAAAATATTGACTGATCTAGAAAAACTGGAAAATTTTCAAGCTGAATTAGGAGAAATTGATTTAGAATACAAAATATTGATTGAAAATACAAAAAAATGTGCAATATAATTGGCTAACAGTGTGGTTTCAAAACAAGGAAAGTTAGTAGCTATAAACATACTGTACTGTGTTCAACAATTATTATCATGTTCTTGATTCATGCACATTCATGTACGCAAAAACATTCTCCTACTCGTAAAACTTTCTAATATTCAAATAAATCAAGTCGCCGGGAAAGGATGGTGTAGCCTATTAACAACAAGAAAATTAATCATCACTGTTGAAATCCCCCAATGCATTCCAATTGCATTGAGATGTTAAGAGTCATTGCAATTTCATTGATGTCTCTACAAATGGCTTCTATGCATTTTTAATGCATTGCAATAATATTAAAATTGTAATGAATACTCCCACATTAAATTGTGTAAAGCTCTGTTAATGTAAATCTCAAGATTTTTTAAAATGTTCAGGTTTTTCACTTATTTTTGAACGTCTCAAGATGACTCCCACACTTGTTTCTATAAATGTAATATTCCCAGTAATCAAATTTCCCCTTTTGAAAAACGATTGAAACAACAAATTCAATCAAGATTTTCTCGGCTACAGTGATGAAATCTAAATATTTTCGCCATAAATTCAGAGTTCATCGAACCAGTTTTATTACGTAGGTAATAACAATTACATGCGTAGGTGATTACGTATGTGTTCTTTCTAAGTACAAAAAGTAGCAGCTATTTTTAATCTGCTTTAAATAGACTTGTAGCTTCTTGTTGTCTATTTTTAGTCATATTAATCATCTTCTTTGGAGATAGAGCAGTTTTATGAATGAGATTGAACGTAATTGTGATTTCAGTAGTTGTGAAGGTTAGGTACAACAATTGATGTAAGTTGTAAGTTGTGAATTCTTTCTTCTTAATTTCAATTTGTTAAATGATTTTTGAAATTCTATTAGAGATGATTTCAGATATACAGAGCGGGTGAAAAGTCCGAGAACGGCTTAATATCTCATACACAAAGGTTATTTTGATGGTGGCTGTGATAGGAAGGTGGTCATGTGATACATGATTTCAATACGAATTTCAAGAAAAAATGAATGGCGAATACCACATATCGATATCTCAAACCGTTTCAAAGATAAATATTCACATTATTAATCAATACTATTCAAAGCAGAAAGGGAAGAAAAAAGTATGAGAACGGCTTAGTATCTCATAGAAAAATGTAATTTCAAGATGGGTGTGATTGGGGATCCTACTCAAATTGAAAATACTACTTTACTATGACTTTATAAATCTGGTCCGCCATCTTGGATCCGCCATTTTGAATGCAACTTTTTTTTAAATAGGATGGTAGTCATGCGATACATGATTTCAAAAAGGAATTTCAAGACAAAATGAATGACGAAGACCGCACATCGATAACTCAAACCGTTTTCAAGAAATTTACATTATTAATTAATATCACTTATCTATTTCTTTTCTGATTTGCATGGTATTGATTTATAATGTGTAAATCTTCCAAAAGGTTCGAGGTATCGATGTGCGGCTTTCGCCATAGTCAAGTAAAGTAATATTTCCAATATGAGTGGGATCCCCAATCACACCCACCTTAATATCACATTTTTTATGAGATACGAAGCCATTCTCATATCTTTTTCCTTTCCTTTCTGCTTTGAATAGTATTTATTGATAATGTGAATATCTTCTAAACGGTTCGAGGTATCAATATGCGGTTTTCGCCATTCATTTTTCTTGAAATTCCGTATCAAAATTATGCATTGCATGACAACCTTCCCATTTAAAAAACAAAGTTGCATTCAATATGGCGGATCCAAGATGGCGGACCAGATTTTCGAAGTCATAGTATAATAGTATTTTCAATTTTAGTAGGATCCCAATCACACCCACCGTCAAATTACCTTTGTGTATGAGATATTAAGCCGTTCTCGGACTTTTCACCCACTCTATATACTACTTTCACACTTCTTACTGTAGCAATATTGTATTCCATTGTGCTACAATAATGTATAGATAATGTAGCCTGATTTGATCCAGGATTGAGTTAAACTGCAGTTTAGCATACGGCTCTAAATTTAGGGTTTTTTCTTAAGTTCAATGCAGCTAGAAAAACACACTTTGTTTTGAGATTCACTTCAAACTGTCAGCATCACTCATGTATAATATCAATGCTTCCCATTCATTCAATGCTGACAGATTTAAGTGACATTTTGAAACTTCTGCCATTTCATCTGTAGTGAGGTCCACGTTACAATGGCGCAGTATTTGATTAACATTGGTGTTGCTATCCTTGTCTATCATTCGACAAGGCAGATAGTGCTATCCTTTTCTACCTCTGTTACGTTGCCAGATCGTTTTTCAACAATGTAGAAGTATAATACAGGGCTTTATCATAGCTGTGAATAACAAATAGTGAGTAGGTAGTTGATTTTGTATTGAAATTTTTTTAAATAAGTGTAATATTTCTAAAGTTTTTAATTTATTGTGATACATTCTTTGATTCATTTAGAGTATAAAATCAACCTTCAAAATTATTTTTAAATCATCATTCCTAGACCGAAAATCAAGTAACGAAGCAGTGTGTGATTACATAACCTTATCTTTTGGACAACATTAACATTTTATCAAAAGTTTTGGAGAGAAATAGTACAGGATCAGCCTAGTTTTTCCTCCAATGTCATAATATTGTATTATGATTATAGTATTTTATACAATAAATGAATAAATAAAATAATAAATTTACAAAATACGTCATCTCAATTATTAGAATTTATTTTTAAAACATTGAAGAATATAATATTTTCTTGACAAAGAAAATATAATTGATTATTTTTAACAATGATGAACAGTTGATATTTCATCTGGTATCAGCTATCCTCTATAGAAGGCAGTGACAAGGCAGAGAATCGACTACGCTGTTCTCCTATCTTCCCCACTGCCATTATAACGTGGACCTCACTATAGTATTCAAGTTCAAGCACAGATCTAAGTGTGATTACTCAGTCTATGGTTCCAGTGAACATCTGTTGCAGTAGGTGAAGGCAAAGCTTTATCAATCATTCGTCAGAAATTAATTTATTGTCTCTCATTAATCCTATTCACTTCATGAGTAACACAATGCACTTTCATTCAATTTCAATTCATTTGTGTAAGAAATGATTGAGGCCTTTTGCTGTTTACTGTTCTCAACAGCACATAAATCGTCTCACTCCCACACTGTTAACACTGGTAATATCATCTCACTCTAACTCTGTTAACACGGGTATTATCATCTCACTTCAACTCTGTTAAAGCTAGTAATATCATCTCACTCTAACTATGTTAACACGGGTAATATCATCTCACTCCCACACTGGTGGTAATATCCTAGTTATGATAAATAGCACTACTGGATGACGTGTAGTTCAAGGTGATGCATTGGTTTACTCACGCGATTCCAGTGTTGAAGTAACACTTGATACTGAACAGATTTTATTCACTGAAAGATGATCAATGGATATGAAAATTGTAGGGAATTGTTGGAATCGAGTTCTGTTTGAAAAGGTTATACTCGAGATGATTTTGAAATTTTGGAATAGATAGATAGACTGCCTTTATTTTAACCTGGAGGGCGAAGTTAGGGCGCAGCCGGCCCTCTCTCCCACTTAACCCTCCTATAAAATTCTAATGCATCTACATCACAACATAAGAAAAGAATCTCTTAAATATAATAATAAGTAATATGATAGAAAAAAAATATGTATATATAAATCAATAATTGAAAAAAAAAACAATTTCATTCAATTTAGTAGAATATATTTTAGACTGAAAAAAAAATAAAAAAAAGTTAGAAAATACAGTTATTAGGAATAGAGGGACTATAGAGAAAATGTTTATTTGTATTTTTTTGGAATTGAATTTCATTTTTAATATTCATCAATGTATTCCACGTCTCTGTTATTACCTATAATGGTGTCCACCTTATAATGGATGTGGAGAGAGAGAGGAGAATTTTCTGGCTAGCCAAAGCCTTCTGTAGATATCTGATGCAATATTAACTGTTCATTCTTGTTTAAAATAATAAATGATATCCTATTCGTTAAGAAGAAATATATTTTGTGATTTTATGAATTTTCAAAATTGAGATAAACTATTTCGTTAATCTATTTTATGATAAAAGAAAGAATCGTCTTACAAATGTACGGGATTAAGATACGAAAAACACGAATGACGCATCATCACGTCTGAAATACTGAACTGATCATCTTGAAATTTTGTATCAAGACTCTAAATTCACCAAGGATGGACATAGTCTTATTTTTAATGTTATCAATCAATCAATCACTGATAATCATTGATGGAGAGTGGAATAATAAAAGTGAACACAACGTAAGAAAGAGTAAAGGAAATATGTAGAAATGGGTGAATGCTATTTCAACCAATAGAAGGAAAAATTATGTGAAATGAATGGAAAGTTATGGATTTTATTGCTGTGAGATTGAAAATGACAAAAAAAAGGATTGAGAATGTTGATCGTGATGGGAAGGAAAAGGAGAAGAAGAAGAAGGGGAAGAGTAAGGAGGATGAGGAGGAGGAGGAGGAGGAGGAGGAGGGGGACGAGGAGGACGAGAACCAGTAGAAGAATGATGAGAACAATAGGGACAGTAAAAAAGGAAAGAAGAAGGGAGAAGAAAATATTGGTAAATGAAAAATTATAACTATCAAAGATTATTTTTCAGCCGAAAGATTCCTTAACAACAAAACTAGAAACCAGAGAAAAGCAGTAGGATGGCTCGAAATGTGGATGAAGACGATGTGAGAAGGAGATGTGCAAAAAGGAGATGAAAGGAGGAGATGGAAAAAAAAGAAGAAGAAGATGAAGAAGAAAAGTCAAGTAGTACACACGATTCAAGTGAAACACCACCTTGTATTGCACGCGACGTTCCTATAATAATTCAAGTTCACACTTTTCAGTGAATTGCTTTATGATTTATTCTTACCACAATCACTCAGTTATAGAATTAAACATATTCCATGGAATTAATGTGGTTTTAATGGAAAACTTGCAGCCATAATTTAAAGTCATACATGGAGGTCGAAGCTGTACGATCTGAATTATATTCTATCATTCCTTTCTATTCCAGTATTCTCAACACGTAGTAAGTTGAAGAAACAATTAAAAAATGTACTAGAATATTTTTTCTATCAAATACTTCAAAATAGGTTAAATCTATTGACATCTGAAGGAAAATTCATAGAACGGACACCTACAATTGAATTTACTACGACTTTACGACTCTGCCCAACCTTCCATTTAAATGCAAAACCAATAGAAAAGCCCATTCATTTTCTTATCAATTCATCATACTAATCAAAAACTTCTATCTGGTAGTAAAAAGGTTTATCCTGATTGAAATACATCGACTCAACTCGTTGATGGAATGCCATAAATCACAACATAAAATGTTTTCATGAAAGACTATAAACTTGCATTATCCGGAGGTCGGCCCTTAACAAAAAGCTCACAAACTATAAAACCTGCTATTGAATATTCAGCTTCAACACGTGAAGTACAGTGTAATTATGGTGGAAATTTATGTAATGAGTTGTTTTTTATCGGTTCTTGAATGCAAACCCATTAAAAAAGCTATTAAACTAGATCTTTCATGTCTTCAAATAATTCTCGGCTAGACCACACCTAAGATCTTAATGAATAAACCTTATCTTTTAATGCACTTGTGCGGAATTGCTCTGTATTCATTATTCAGGGAAGATTCGAACCGTGCTTATTATTCAGAGATTTTAGTTGTATTATGTTGGTACTAAAGTGAGATTCTCATTATAAGCATAGAGAAAAGATAGTTGTGTTATTTCTAAGTAATAAGTCAGAACCTGATTGGTTTGTTATATCTCACCGATTATTATTATCATACCAAACATCATTTTTGCTATCCTTGTTTGTCATTTGACAAAGCAGATAGCTACTTCCTTTTTCAGCTCCGTACCACTTACAAATTGATGTAATCTATGTAAAAATACAATGAACTACCTGAACATTATCATATCTCAATCATTGAAATCTATTATTGAATCACGCAAAGATATATTTTTTGGTGAATATGATTATATTCGAGATGATATTGATCATTATTAACAAGAATCAACATAAAATATCATATCAGACATACCGAAATGAACACAGCTATCTTCTAATGAAGGCGATGGAAATAGAAAACTGGCAACAATGCAATCCTATAATTTCCAATGAGTTTATAACTTGAATTGCCACAAAGGTACCTTTGAAAATAGCTTGAGCTGTTCTGAATAGTGAGTTGTGTTTTTCTGGCTCTAAATTTTGTCAAATTACGCAAAAATATTCAAATTAATGGTGATTTGAGTGTGATATTTTTGTTTTTTATTCTGTTTTTAACCATCAAAATTTAAAATTCTTAGTTTTCGTTGTTTTTTAGGGAAAATGGACTAAATTTTAGAAAAGTGGAACCATAACCCTATTTTGGACTTTTAAAATGTTATCTAAATTTGGGAGAGAAATTGTAGAAGGAGTATCCTTAGTTTTTCTCTCCCAATCAGTGCTACTTTGTAAAAATAATTATAAATATATAAAATAAATATGCAATTTCAGGTTTATTTTTGGGGTGGTTTTTGCAGTTTTCGGATTATGCACGGATATTTGTTTCTATTGATTTTTATTATATTACAGTAACAATGAAATGCATATATTATAGTCTTAAATTATATGCTTCTCCCAGTTTGAACATTAATGTCTTCAGTTTTTCGATCTCTGGGAGATTATCAATGTAGCATGATTATATTCTACACAAATGGATTGAGAGTGAGAGTACATCAGAGACAGAAAGAGAACAGTTCAATGTAGAGAGTGTGGCAGAGAGAGAAAGAGTCAGAGAGTGTGAGAGGAGGAGTGAGTTAGAGGGTGGAGAGTGTTATTACGTGTGGGACACATATCCTTTTCAAATAAAAATTATATATCCAACCGGTTCAATAACACACGAACCGGAATATACATAATATACTAATGATACTACATACATTCCTGGCATACACTTATATAATGTTGTTGTCAGGTATTTCTGTTATCAGTTGTGTTCAGTCTTCTTTTTTAGCTTTCACATCTCTGGAAAAGTATATGACAGAGGATCATATGTTACAAGTTTTTATTCACCTACCTATTACACACATTAGTGCTAATCTGAGAAAACCTTTTAGAGATACGTGTGTTTTTGGAGATATCAGTAGTTGTTTTACAGAGTTCTAAGTAGCCTGATCCGTCTACAGACAAGTCTACTGGAATCTTTATCTAAATTATTCTACTTTGCCTGGGGAAAATGACCATCACAAAAATGTGGTCATTTTTTTATGTTGTGAGGAACGATACACTATAATAAAGAGGTGATGCTACAATAAAGCTGACAGTAAATGTATGATTGAATAGAGAATAGAGAATAGAATAGAGTCCAATCATGTATTCCACTAAGGGTTTTCGAATACCACACATGGAAATGGAAAATAGATTGAAATAAGATAAATAATGCTGGATAAGAGTAGAACTCAAAGAAATATTTTTGCCTAATATAAATGTGACAGTGACTGGGAAACATGGATATTTATTCAATTATTCAGGGTTGTATCACTATTACTAGAATGAAAATACTACTAAAATACTGAATACTCGCTTCGCTCACCATATCCGTCTAGCCAGGGGTCTCCGCCCCCTGGACCCCGACTGGATCGTCCAAAAATGAAATCAGCGTGCTCGCTTTGCTCGCCTGCATTTTTCATTTGAGCATGCTTCATTCCATCAGAAAGTCAAAGTACTGAGAATACGCAGAAAAGCTGAGAAACTTAAAGCTTAACTGATTAACTTGAATTTTGCTTATGGATTCATAATTCACCTAGGATGTCCATGACCTTATTTTCAGTTCTTCAAGATTTCAGTAGGTTAAGTTTTCAATTGTGTAATTAGACCATTGTGGAGCACAATTCTATAAATACGGTATCTAGCCTTCAAAATCTCAAACCAACATGGTAATCTGTATAAAATTAATAAAATTCCAATCAATTTCACAAGTATTCAATGAGCATGAGACACACCACTGTATATGAATAGTAGTAATCAATTCAAAACTATTTTATCAATCAACCTTGGGATTATGTTCAATGACTTTTCTGAAACACGAGAGATGACATCCATTCAACAATTCGCATCAACCGATAAAATCGATTCACACTAATTAATAAACAGCTGATAAGTGGTGACAGTAATTTATTACATTTATTTATAGTAAGAAAAATTGGACTGTTGTAATATTTACCCTGCTACCAGATTTGATTGACCCATTCAAAAAAAGAAATTGAAAAGATGTACTGATGTTTTAAAAGAATCAAGTTATGTGTTGTGCAATTTAAATGAATGGAAGAATAATTTGAAGATATGTTTTTAATTACTTGAAGCCCACAAACTGACATTTTTCTCAAGTTAAGTGTTACCCAAATTAATTTATATTGTACACGGCCTTCCTCACACACAGACTATAGAAAGATCCACGTTATAATGGCAGTGGTGAGAGATAGGAGAACAACGTTGCCGAACCTCTGTCTTGTCAATGCCTTCTATAGACGGTAGCTGGTACAGGTTTATTAATGTAATATTAACTTTTCATTCTCGTTTAAAATAATCGACTATATTTTATTTAGAAATAAATTATATTTAGTCTTGTCAATGCCTTCTATAGACGGTAGCTGGTACAGGCTTATTAATGTACGTAATATTAACTTTTCATTCTCGTTTAAAATAATCGACTATATTTTATTAAGCAATAAATTATATTTTTCAATAATTTTATAACGAATTAACTTAATTAAGATTAAATATTTTTTTGATTAATTTTTTATTGTACATTGTTAAAAGACGATCTGGCAACAGAGCAAAACGAGAAAGAGATAGCGCTATCCGCATTGCTAATCAATTACTGCCATTTTAACGTGGACCTCACTATAGTTACTATTCTTTTAAATTATTGTAAATTCTACATTTCAAATGTTTGAAGCATGTTGCTTTTTGAGAAAAAAAAATTGTCATTCAAATACAACATAGTACATAATTGAAGAAAGATTGAGCCTGTTTGGATGAGTGACAATGATTTAATAAGATTCAATAAACTTTTAATTACTAAACTTCTAATTCCAAACCTCGATTCATTCAAGTCATTTATTGAAATACTATTAGTTCTGTGGACAGTAGACCTCGCGCTCAGTAAGTTACATTGACCTGTTGTTATGTTTTCTCAAAAAATAATAAATAATCTATCAATTTAAAATGTCTTGAAAAAATCCTAAATAAACATAGAGCTTTCTGTCCTATCGTACCGTGACGTGTCGTCCCGGAATGTGAGTGTGAGCGCTGTTATAAGGTCTGGCTGCAACTGTCTACAACAAAGACCTTAAAGAGATATAGACCCACAATGCCTATGCCTTCCCAATGATAGCTCTTACTTGAAATTGAAGGCCGCCATTGGGGTATTTTAGCACGAGATATTATATCTATATATATTTGTAATAATATAGATCACAAAGGCATTGGTGGCATTGGTATGTAATAATCTCATGGGTTGCCCCCTCAATGGGGGATTTCAATTACAAGTACGACACTAGCGCAGCATGTGAATCTATGCATCTTTAAGGTCTTTCGTCTACAACGTTGATGGAAAGATACATTTTCAAGATGTTCAATGTTTTTGAACGGGTAGTATTACAGTCAACTGTCTACTAACGTTGATGGAAAGATACATTTTCAAGATGTTCGATGTTTTTGAACGGGTAGTATTATAGTCCACTAAACAGCTGATGTAAACATGTAAAAAAACATTTACAATATGGAAAAAAGTCCTTAACATACTTGGTTTAATTTCCTTAAACTTTCGTGTAGCATCCCACTATAGAATCTATGTGTCAAGAATTACTAGTAGTTCTGTGAACAGTAGACCTCACGCAGTATTCTCATCCACTAATGGAAATACAGCAATGGACTGGCTTCTCCACACATCTGTGTAATCACTTGTCAGCTGATTTATGATGAATAATTCTATAGTCTGATTTTTACTTTGATATTGGCGTATGAAGGAGGCTCCTTTTTCCTTCTATATTATCCTTGAAATGCAAAATTTCCAAAAACCTTGTATATACGTCGACGCGCAATTTAAAAAGGCACATACTTGTCAAATTTCATGAAAATCTATTACCGCGTTTCGCCGTAAATGCGCAACATATAAACATTAAGAGAAATGCCAAACCGTCGACTTGAATCTTAGACCTCACTTCGCTCGGTCAATAATATTTCAATATCAAGAAAAAACTAGAAAATACTAATGAAAAATGAAAAAAATGTGGAAAACTATCAGGAAATGTGGTGAAATAACCCTTTTGAAATCATGATGAGGCACAATAAACTTAACTTGACTGATATTACTCCTAAATCCTTTTGAATCTCTATTATATCACTACTATATCTTTTGGTACACTTTTCGCAACATAAAACCTCCATCACAATAAAAAATGATAACGATACAGTTCCAAAACAGCATCTAAACTTTTTAGTGGGGAACACTCTCTCAACTTGATAGATGCTATGAAAATTCTATTTCCCCCAATTTATATCCACCATAATTTTTGGAACATCACACGCCTCCAACAGATCTACAGAAATCTCATTTTCTTCTTCTTCTTCTTCTTCTTCTTCTTCTTCTTCTACTACTACTACTACTACTACTACTACTACTACTACTACTACTACTACTACTACTACTACAACTTCCCATTTATTCTTCTCTCTCTTCTATTCATCCTTTGTTCATCTACTGAATCTTTCATGTCAGGTCTATTCATACTTATCTTTTTCCTCCTTTCGTATTTCTACATCTCTCTAGCTCCCCATTTCTTTCATCGTATTCACAGTATTGCTACATCGAATGTCTCAATCTTTTTATTGTTTTTCTCCCCTCTTATCCTTCTACGTTATTCTTATTTTCCCTTCATTCGTCTTCTTCTTTCCCTTTTCCTACTTCCTTTCCACCTCCTCCTCCTCATCCACTCCACCTCCTCCTATTCCTGCTCTTTTCCTCTTATTCTTCTCCTTTTCTCCTTTACCTTCTTATAATTTCTCATTTACTAATTTTCTTCTTCTTTTCCTTCTCTCCTCTTTAATTGACCTTATTGTTCTTCCACTCCACCTCCTCCTATTCCTGCTCTTTTCCTCTTATTCTTCTCCTTTTCTCCTCTCCCTTCTCATTATTTTTCATTTACTAATTTTCTTCTTTTCCTTTTCTCTTTTTTTATTGTCCTTATTGTTCTCATTCTCCTACTGGTTCTCGTCCTCCTCCACCATCTCGTTCCCCTCGTCATTCTTCTCCACCCCTTCGTCCAGACGTAACAATCTCCTCGAGATCTAAAACTTCTCCAAGTTGAATGAACCAGAAATGGCCGAATGATAAGAGCAAGAAAATAAATGTAGCCGGGGACTTTATAAAGCTGTTATCTACTCTGGGTTGAGCTTCAATTTCTCATACTTTTTTCTGGTATAATTCACTAAGGCGATACACCCTCGCAGAGTAGATAAAAGTAAATAAAAGTGTCCCTCTGCTCTAATGGTTATAAATTGTCTATGGGACTCTGGGATCGGGTATAATGTAATGGCTTTTTGAAGATGAGAAGTTTGTTGGGATGTTCTTTCTTGAATGAGATGCAGAAATCAAGGAGCAGAGATTTTTATGGTTTGAAATAAGAAGTAGTTAAGAAAAATGTAGTGCCCTGGATGTTCAAGTTAGCTAATTTAAGATGATGCTTAAGTATTAAAACTAGAGTTTTAGGGATCTACAAAATACAGAGGATGTGGAATCGAAAATCTTCATTCAATTGATGAATTATTGATGTATTTGATCATTCGAGTATCATTTTTTGCCCACTGTGGTCATCTCTTGCATCGGTCTATAGCATGATTATACTCCAGACAAATAGTCATTTTTAGTAAACAGCTCCCGAAAGAATACTACCCTTTCTCGACATTTTAAAATGCATTTTTGGTTTATTGGTTTATTATACATGTCATGGATGGTGACAAGCATCATATCGGCAATAGTCATACAATAATAGAAAAAACAAGATATTAATACACAAAACACAATAATTGTACATAATAGATACTCTTATCATAACACAAAATAACTTATAGACAACATTAACTAATGCAACATATTCAATGGTCGAAGATACTTCGCCACTCATAAAAAAAATTCTCTAATAGTCAACATTTCAGATTAGATTTGAAAGATTTTAGGGTTTGAGCAGGTTTTATATTCTGGGGTAAACAGTTAAACACTTTTTTGCCAATGCAATTTGGGTTGTGCTATAAAACCCTGTCCTCTTCGGGTCGCTGAATTCGAATCTGAAATTGGCTGATACTCCAGAGACCCTTGAAAACCCTTAAAATCCCAGAATTTTGTTTTCTGAAAAATGACTGGATGATTACATAAATCGTGAAATGACATGATGGGTTAGCCAATTACGTGACCTCATCGCATTTCTATCTTCTGTGTTCTATTATACTCGAGCGTTTACAAATTTCAGATTTTCAGATTATTGGAGCTTAGTATTCTCTTTTTGTGTAGTTGAGAAGTTGATATTGTGATAATTATTCATATTGAATGAAAAAGACTTAGAAATTGTCAAAAAAACACAGATTCATTGATACTTAGAAAGACCGGTTTCGTTTCGGTTTCTGATAAACATATACGACATTGACAATGGTGTAATAACCAAAACCGGTCTTTCTAAGTATCAATGAATCTGTGGTTTTTTGACAATTTCTTAGTCTTCTTCATTCTTAGTATTCTCCTTAATTAGATAATCCTTATTTGAAATACTCCCCATAAGATTCAAATTTCAAATGTGCTATCTGAAGTATTAATAAAAAAATTATAAACAAGTGAGATACTTGAGTTGTCTTTATTCTTTAGGGCTACTTTTGAATATAAATAAAACATAAAAATCCAAGTACCCTTTTTAAAATTATTTAGTCACACATGTTTCAGCTATATGATGTCATTATCAAGATACAGAGTTGGAGTTCCCTTTCACTTATTAACCACACAGTTCCCCCTCCACAGGGAATCGATCAGTGAATAATTGGAAACAGTATGGCTTGCTTGAATTAATGATAATGGTCAGTGGTGAGCTGCCAACACCACATAAATCATCGCATTCACTATTCAGCGCTCACTATAAATTCAACAAATCGTTAGCACCACTCGGCACTCGGCAGTCATGCTAAATTGAGCAGACACAACGAGTTTAAGAACAAAGTTTACAAATCTGTTGAGTCGCCATTGGAGAGAGAGATTGTAGATTTGAGGACTTATTCAAATCTTAAAAATCTGGTGTGGCGCACTTACACAACTTTCCTTGCCGTTATGAAAATTTATCACCTGACGCTTGTGTTCCCGCGCATCTCAAGTCTACTATTTAAAGATCCAAGCCAGCTGGTGACAGGGCAAAAAGGCTGGAGACACACGAAGTTTGCTATCTCTTCATAGTGAATGATTTAATCGATTCAACAGTTGCAAACAGTTTGTAATTGGATTAATAACATTTTCTCGAATTTCGAGCTTATTATCAATTTTAGGTGAAAATGTTACCGAACATTAATTGAAGAGATTTCCATGCTCAATCTTTTCCACTTAGAATTTTTTGTTTAAATTGTATCTAAAGCCTCATAATTGGGAATCTAAAATCAAACTTTTCATAGATGGCGCGGAGCTCCTGAAATTTTCACAGATATGGGACTTGTGGCAGTTGATAGAGCTTATCAATGACTATTTCAGGTATAAATTTGATTAGAATCGTTGAAGCCGTTTTTGAGAAAATCGTGAAAAACCCTGTTTTTGACAACATTTTCACCATTTTATCCGCCATCTTGAATTGCATCAGATAGAAATTGTTCGTGTAGGATCCTTATATTGTAAGGACCTTAAGTTCCAAATTTCAAGTCATTCCGTTAATTGGGAGATGAGAAATCGTGTACACACACAAACACACAAACACACAAACACACACACACACACACACACACACACACACACACACACACACACACAAACACACACACACACACACACAAACACACAAACACACACACACACACAAACACACAAACACACACACACACACACGAAGAAATAGAAGAATAAGAAGAAAATACATGCTAAAAGAACTTTAAACCCTTAAAAACCACCCTTAGAGTTAAAATATCGCCAAAAGATTTCTTAGTGCGCCTCTTTAGGGCCAACTGAACATACTTACCAAATTTGAACATTTTGGTCCGGTAGATTTTTAGTTCTGCGAGTGAGTGAGTGAGTGAGTGAGTGCCATTTCGCTTTTATATATATATAGAAGATAGGAGGCTAAAATATTGAAACTATCAAAGACCTTCCTAAGCCTAAATCTTTCTCTCCAACAAAAGACATATACTGAAACTAGATGGATAAGAAACAAGAGGAGGAGGAGATGGAGGAGGAGGAGTAGGAGAAGGAGATGAAGAAGAAGAAGGAGAGGAAGAAGGAAAAGGAGATGAGAAGTAGAAGAAGACGACAGGAGAAGAAAAAGAAGAATAAGAAGAGAAAGAAGAAGAAGTGCAGTTGATGATGGAAGTTGGAAGCAAGGAGGAGCAAGCAAGAGCAAGATAGCAACAGGCAGATGAAAAAGTGTAATAAGTTGCTCAGTAGAGTCTGATTTGCTTGAAGGTCGATATTTGGAATTTGAAGGCTGTTTGAAATTGGCCAGTGCTTCAGATGCCCTCTTCTTCTACCGTCTACCTTGCCACCCTCTCTCTCTCTCTATCACACGCTTCTTGCATCTATAATACATTATCGTTAGAATACAGGTTAAGGTACCTAAACAAACATCATCTACGCTACTATAATAGTCAATTTACTGCGTAGGTACCGTATTGCTTACTGCTCTTTCACCCGGTTGCACAAAAGTCTGTTAACTTTTAATCCCGGTTAAATGTGACGAGAACCAATCAGGGAAGCTTTCTTCTCAGAAAAAATCTTCTCCGATTGGTTCTCGTGGAATTTAATCATGATTAAAATTAGAAAGGTTTTTGTGCTACCGGGCCTTTGAATGCCAAAATATCAATTCTATGAGAGACTTTGCACGCCGAAATATCAACTAGAAGAGGCGATAGATGATTCGTTGAAAGTGTGTACAGACTTAAGCGCCCTGAACACGTGCATTTAATCAGCTGATGCTATGCTTATGCTTTTCATCTCTATCTTATTGTCTTTTTTCTTCAGGACTACTTTTAATATAAATTTCAGTACCCTTTTAAATTATTTTGTCACAGCATATTTCGGACATTGATGCCATTTCGCCTTGACAAAATAATTTAAAAAGGGTACTGAGATTTATATTTTTATTTACAGCTGTATCTTACTTTTTCTGTACAAATACAGATACAATCAGCTGATGAAAAGTGAAATTTGTGTGATCGTGGCGTATGAGTCTGTATGCACCTTAAGATGTGATAGTCGAACAGTAGACGATTTGAATTAATGGTTGTCGATAGACTTTCTGGTGGCTCGGAACCCACCTAGAACTGGAATAAATTATACCATGGAATGGAATAAAATTCAATCAATCACATGGCTTTCGACAAAAAGTTGAAAGTGACCCATAAAGTGCTGCCATCTACAGCAATGTGAGGAACCAGTGCACTGAAAATGTGAGGACCAATAGGAAGCGTGTTGTGAAGAGAAAGGGGCGATTCCAGCCAATCACAAGGCGTTTGACAATGGGACCGCCTACAACCGTTCTCATATCTATCAGAAGCCATATTTTCAAATTATAGTGGTTCAATCTTGTACGATCAACATGGGGTGGAAAGTCTAGATAATTTTATCCATCTTCCTTCCATTCTCAACATTCTTTGACAGCCTCTTACTCCAGATAAAAAATACACTAACAGGAAAGATTACACAACGTCCTCCAATATTTTGAGTAACACATACTACAACAAAAATATTGCCACAGTCTACTAGAAAATCGTTCAGTTAGGTTCAGTATCAGAAACCATATTTCCCAACTACAGCTATTCATTCTTTTATGGTCAGAGTACAGTAGAAATTCAAAATAATTTCATCCTTTTACGATTAAAAATCAACCTTTTTTCTTTTATTTTCATAGTATCTTTTAGTATCAGAAGCCATATTTCCGAATCACAGTAGTTCATTCTTTCATGGTCGAAGTATAGTACAACTTGAAAATAATTTCATCTTCTCATGGTTAAAATACAAGTTTCAAACAATGAGTAGACAAGTAAAATAGTTTTATATTCTACAAGGCACGTTCTTCATTAGGTAATTGAATTGTTAAAACATGCTTCACCCAACGCAATCTCACTTGTAATCTAAGAACGTAATTACCGTTCTTTATAAATATACAGCACAGCCCCAAAGCCGATATCAGATCAGTCTTGAAATCATTATAATACTCGTTCAGAATATTATACTATTGATTGCCAAAGGACATAAACCTATCATCAATTCGTAATGGACTTTTCAAGCAAGGAAACAACTCGAGTCTTCTTGATTGATATGTAAATCTCGGTGATTGATTACGCTATTTCTTGATGACTTTTCGTCAGTCATTCAATTTTCTACCGGGAAAGATCTGGACGAGATAATTTGAACTGGTGATTAGTGTTGGAGAGTTTAGTTTTTGCACAGCGCAAAGTTCAGGCTTGGGTAATAGGGATACTATGTTTACTTACATTATAGAAATAGTATGAAGTTATGAAAAAAGTAATAGACAACCCTCAGAAGGAAAATATGGTAGTACACTTAAAGATAGATAAGTAGTAGGCTACCTATATTTGAAAAATGATACACTAATAGCAGAGACTAGCTATACTGTTTTTTCTTTTGTAATTGTATAGATACTGAATAACCAATCTATCGATACTCTCTAATAGATAGAATACTATACTAATTGAGATAGAGAGAATCTAGCATGCTAATCAAGTTATACTTGTTCGATTTTTTTCTACAAATACAGTTTTAATCAAGATTAGCCTATAATCGTAATTAGATCAGTTAATATTATATATTGGACAGGCATTATGTGTAATAGATTCATTAATAGTGATCGCTTCATTTATTGGGAGATCATTGTAACAAAGGAAAAGTTGAAATGGATTGAGTTATATTGTAGATGCTAATCCCTTCATATTGATACTGTACTTGGAAAACTAATTCATGAAAAAATTAAATCAATTTTGATATTCATTTGAAGAATAATGAAGCCTTCTGATAACAGGATAGAATTTCAAAACCGTAATGAATCTGAACTTTACAAAATTGCATTGAAAAAGAATTATTTCAAGAAAAATAAAATGTGTATATGTTTTGTAAAAGATTTTATACAATAGCTAGTACGCTAAATTGTCATTAAATATGGAATATAGTTCTACTTCCATTTGAAAAGTTGAAAAAAGTTCATCATATATAATCTATATAATCATATACATTTATAATCGAATTAAAAATTAATGTATTGAAAAATTGTCAAAACCAAACTTCTTGTCAAACTCCTATTAAGCTCATATTATTTGGAAATATTATCAGAATCAAACTTCTTGTTAAACTTCTATTAGCTCAATAGTAAAAAGAAAATATTCATGGAAATAATATCATGAATAGATTTTGAATTTCAATTCAATCTCAACTCCCACAAATTTTTAAATTCATTGAAATAATCATCAAAATACAAATTGGTTTCAAGAGAACAATCATGAAATAAATTAATCTTAATTTCAATAATTGAATCTTAGCTCCTAAAAATGTGTTAATAATTCATTAAAAATTTGTCAAATTTCAAATTGAATTGTATGGACATAACAGCTGTTTGATAAGACTATATCTGTTGGTGGATATGGTTCAGCGACGATGTATTATGTATGTTATTTTTATCAGTAATTCAATGACTTCTCAATATAATGTAATTAGGAATCAAGTGAAGCCATCAGTTCAATTGAAATCAGCAGTAGACGGTGTTCCACTCTAAAACCGTTAAATTCTTGGAAAGGATTATATTGGGGACAGGAATTTTATCGTTTTTCAATATATGTAACATTTTCAGTATAAATATTAATTATTTTTTGACACATTACACTCTTCCTGTTTCAATTAGTTGAATTAATCGGATGTCTATGAAATTGATTGTTTGCAAAAAAAATGTATTCCTATTTTATCGTCATTGATAAATCCAACGGTCTAATTCAAGCTAAATAACCGTTTTCACGCAAAACTATTTTGCGACGACACGACATCCAAAATGATGTACGATTGGCCGACCATTTCTACAATTTCCGATTGGTTAATCCTCACCAATAGCTGATTCTCAGCCAATCGGAGTAAAATCCAGAGTGTTGTACGATGATAATAATAATGTCGGTCGACAGTCGGTGAGTGTGAGAACGGCTATTGGCTAATTATTGGTAGTTTGTCGTCGGATGACATTCTGTGTGTCGTGTCGGTGTCGTGTCGTCGCGAAATCGTCGTGTGTGAAAACGGATACTGTATTCGATTCACAAGTATTTAAAGTAGCTACTTCCAAAAGAAGGTTTTTTATCAACAATTTAAAGTAAATTGACAAATTTGAATTCAAGTTGCATCCTCTGACACCTGGAGTCTGACTGCACTGTGTTGCAATTAACAAATGCATCGCTACTTAGTATGCACTTCATGCATATGCACTTGGCTTATGTATTAATTTCACCATTTCAGCACTAATAGGACTCGTTTAGTAGTCGATACAAGTAAACTTGGCTATATTTAGGCACATTATAATGTAAATGGGTTTTAGGACTATACTACTACCATTACAGTACAGAACTACTTACACTTAAGTCGGGTTTACATTAGTCAAGTTCCCTTGAATTACAGTTTTTTAACGTTTGAGTTAAATGGGCGATTTTGAAAACTGTACTTGTAGTCAAATTTACTTGAATTCAAGGTTTCATAACCCAAAAGTTTTTTTATTGCGGATGATGCCTACATGAGCTTTTTGCTTGTGCGTGGGTAATGGAAAGTACGTTTGGTGAATTGATGAGATGATCAAACGTCAATTCTATCGGAGAGACTCGAACCCACTAACCAGGCGGTGCTAGCAGACCTAATTTTGTAAAGTTCCTTACCACTAGACCAACCTTGCCGGCCATATAATTATGAAATGTAAAATATAATTAATGGAATTATAGAGAATGCATTTATTCAAATGCTAATTAATATATAATTATTTTTTAACGAAAATCCTAAATAAATGTTGTGAATCACCCCGAAGACTTCTGCTACTGCAGACATTGACAACAGGTTTAACAGCTAGATGGAAATCGATGAGAACTACTATCAAAAATTAGTTGCCAGCCCGGGAATCGAACCGGACCTCCAATTGCTAGTCAGGAATGCTTACCCTTACACCAAACTGAAGTCTTCGGGGTGATTCACAGCATTTATTTAGGATTTTCGTTAAATAATAATTATATATAATTAATATTGAAGTTCTATTTTTCATATCATACTTTCTTTTACATCACACTTTTTTATTTAGTTGTTTCATACATTCTACATTGGAACTGTTATCTCATTCTCTCATTTTCATGTTGGATTGTACCTTCAAGATTCAAGTTGAATCCAAAAGCTCAACATATACTTGATTCAACATGACTTGAAGGAGGAGAAGAAGTTTCTGTTCTTGTAAACTCGACTTCAAGTTTGCAAAATAAGCCTACATTCATTTTACACAAAACTTGAATTCAAGTAAACTCGACTGATGTAAACGCCCCCTTACTACTTGCATTATAACTTGAATACCCTAAAATAAATGTTACAGCTGTTATATAGCTATGGTGAATGTGATATTTTCGAGCTCAAAATTTAAGTGTTTTTTTCTTATTTTGTGAATTTATAGTTTGTTTCATGTTTTAAGAAACTTTTATTATTAATCCATCCAAATTTAAAATTGTTTGTTTTATTCTAATTTAGATTTTAGATTGTGATTTGGTGTAGAAATTTGAATGGACATAACCTATAATATTTGGACAATTTAAAACTAAATTAGGAAATTGAAGAAGTTTAGGCAATAGCCTGTTTTTTCTTTTCCGATTCTTGTATTTTTTGCTAACTTATAAATAAATAAATAAATGAATAGATAAATAAATAAATAAATAAATAAATGAATAAATAAATAAATAAATAAATAAATAAATAAATAAATCAATAAATAAATAAATAAATAAATTATTATCACTTACAGTTTGTAGTGTGAGAGTAACAATTTTATTCACATTTTTCCAGTAAAAAATTAAGAAGCTCATAATTTGAGGGTTTTTTGTGAATTGACTTCATTCATTTCTACTTTCAGGGGTACTAATTGAAGGAGCAAAGGATTTGGTGAGATGCTTTTATCCGAAAAGCCAGGGCCAATTAAGCAATCACTGAATGGACAATCCCAGAATGGAAATGGAGAGTGGCTTATCATGGCAGCCATTACAATAATGGATTTTTGAAAGGTAACAAAATATATATGCTGGAAAGAACTCCGTTACTGTATTATCTCTAATTCTACCCTTTCATTTCATTTCTTCAATTCTTCCTATTTTTTGTCTACTTTTCTCCCCTTTTTCTACGACTTCTTATTATTCTTCTTCCTCTCATCATTTTCTTGCTCTCTTTCAAGAAACATTTCTCTTCATTTCTTCTACTTCTTCTTTTTCCTCCTTCTTCTTCTTCTTCTTCTTCTTCTCCTTCTTCTTTTTCTTCTTCTTCTTCTCCTTCTTCTTTTTCTTCTTCTTCTTCTTCTTCTTCTTCTTCTTCTTCTTCTTCTTTCTTCTTCTCTTCTTCTTCTTCTCTTCTTCTTTTTTCTTCTCTTCTTCTTCTTCTTTAGTCTTCTTCTCTTCTTTTTCTTTTTCTTTTTCTTTTTCTTTTTCTTCTTCTTCTTTTTTCTTATTATTCTTTTTCCTTCTCCTCATCTTTTCATCTTCTTCTTTTATTCAACTATGCTTCTCATCATTGTTCTTTCTTGTCCATCTTATCCTTCATTTCCGTGTTCTTTTTCAATAAACATTTTCTTTATTTCTCCTTCTCCTTCTTCTCCCTTCCTTCAAACGTATGAAAAATTTTTTTTTCATACTTTTGACATTATCCATCATATATTGTTTCCAAACGAGTTCTGATCAGCTGTAACTTCTTTCCTAGACTAATTCATTTACTTCAATCTAGGGATCTAGGTAACCTGAGCGTGCTTGGCTGAGACAATTCTTTCGTTCATGAATTCGCCTCTAGATCCTGCTGGTGCCAACCTATCAACAGCTATTAATATTATGTCACGGGAAAATCAGTTCTGAAACACATCTACTTATGATTACACAATGTAGGCTACTACCTGTCTTGAAAATATCGAGCACTAGTTTTTCTCATCTCACCAGACCTGTATTGCAAAAATATTGCAATAAATCAAAGTTCGACATTAATTATTCATCAATAATTATAATAATGCATCCAGTCTGATCCTAAATAGTGCACCACTTATTCTAATAATATGACATGAACTTATTATTATTCAGTACAGGTGGGAGTAATTGCTATTCTTGAAAGATTGTGATTGATGTCTATTTTATATTCAAGTCTATTTTTAACCACTGAATCCATCAATAAATAACACTGCAATTAATATTTTAGAGTAGTTATAATGAAATATACAGAGTGACACAGAATAACGGGAACTTTTAAAAACGCCATTAAAACATTAGTGGGAAGGGCAAAAATGATTTTATTCAAACTAATGTGAAGTTCAAGACTTGCCATTTAAGAATAATTAATAGCATCTATCACTTTTTGACAATTATTCCCTCAAGATGGCTTCTTACGGCACGGATACACTCTTGAAATCTGAGTTGAGATTCCTGAACGATTACTGCTTCATTTCAGCTGGGAGTCCTGAAAAAAAGCGTTCATTACCATAGATACCATCTACTGCTGAACCATAGTTAAAAAATCGCATAAGAAGATATCCCATGGTCACGTCATTAAGGGCTAAATCATAGTTAAAATATAGCATGAGAAAATATCCCATGGTTATATCATTGAGGGCTATACCATAGTTGAGAGATAGCATAATATTTTGTCACATTCAAATGTCAAATTTGCCATTTTGTCACAC
>NC_052513.1:2353400-2373385 GCF_014356525.2 Nilaparvata lugens
GTAATGGAACAGCCTAGAGTTCAACACTGATAGTGAACTATTAATTTGATGAACTGCTTCAGTGTTGTTAGGCCCTACTTGATAATTGTTTCAGATCAAGCCGCTATTAATAAATATGTTTCGCACAAATAATTATTTATTGTTTGAAAGAATCATTTAATGTAGGTACTGGGCTTGTTTTCTGTATTGATTCTCGGGTTATTGTAGTTATATGCATCAATTTTTATAGAACTTTTGCTGTGGTGAGGTGATATTGTGATAGATATAACTTGTAATAAATTGATGATTTGTGTTAAAAGACTTTTCAGAGAAGATATTGTTGTGTTCCCTCGATTATTATGCATTTTCAAGTTTTATAAGTCCTAAGGATTCGATTGCTGAATCCGATTAACTAAATTGATCAATCGAGATGTGATAATCGAAGCTTTATAAATCGTTAGTAACATAACGAGACTTCAAACTTAGATCCGTTAGAAATTATTTGTTTTGAGGATTTCTACAGCATTCTCCAAGACTGTCTCAATACCACTTGAGATACTGTATTCTTATTGAAGGCTCTCGATATATACTGCGATATATCTTACTGTTTATTCATTGCCGTTTTCACTATGTTTACATCAGTAGTTTTCAATTGATCTTGATCGATGAATAATTGTTCGATAAAAATTGTGAAAGAAGTATCTTTTTGGCCAAAATTTCAGTGTGATATTCTCCTTCACTAATTACACTATTCTTTCTCCTTTATTTTCTTGTCCATTTCTGTCCTTCTCTTCTGGCTTTTTTAATTATCTTCTTTTTCTTCTATTGAATTCGCGCTAGTTTGTCTTTCTCTCCTTTAATATTTTTCTTATTGTCGAGTATCATTAATGATCTTCAATCTATGGCTTCCGATTTTTAGAAACTGATATTGCTATAGCAGACTGTTATTGATGTTTTTGACTGCTATTGATAGTACATTTTTCAATTACAGCATCATTTCTTATACAAAAGCTACTAGTTTTTTGAATTTTCTACCTTAATCCTTCAATGAATTCATCTTTTTGGAGTGATATTTGAATCATACTACAAGTTGGAGATTTTGGAAGGTCCTTTTTCCTAATCTATGCACTCCCCACAAATTATACATCCCCCAAATAATGTCAACAAAAAATGATGATTTGTGATATTTTGATTATATTTATTTGACGATAACCTATTGATTTTTTGATCCTTGTAGACTATATTTATCATCATATTGAATTGATCATTTTTGAATGATGAAAATATTAGGATAGATATTAATTATTTATAAAAATCATTGATACTCTTGAAGATGATGATAATGATGGGTCAATATAACTTTCATGTCATACCAGCTTTCAATGACTATTATGACTGTTGGAATATTGTTATTCCAAAATTTATGTATATAATATAAATCAATTTAAACTATATTGTAGTTTCTCTCCAATACATAGAGCATATCAATATATTATTTTGGAACAGGACTCTCTCCAGTTAATCTATTGTTTTTTGAATGATTTTATAGACAAAGTGAGGTGAATGAATCACAAGATAATATTGAAAAACTTACAAATTCTCCGCGAATCTCCTATCCAATCCACCTCGACGATCCAAACTAGTTTGCTATCACTGATAACAGATGTTCAGTTGGTGATAAGATGAAAATCGGTTGAAAAATCTCACCAACACTTTTCCAGCTGCTGATAACTGTCTGCAACGTTTCTATAGAACACACATCAACCTGTCACAACTTGACTGGTGAACTTACAACTTTGCGATCAAAACTTCGCGCATCGCGAAAAGTTTCTTGAGAGATAAGGTCGCGCGCAAATCTAGAGGCGGTCGCGAGCAGACTGCCAATTATTGGTGGAAACAAGTCTCTCCAGTCTCCGGAGGGAGTCGTCACAAAGGAGAGGAAGCTCACGTGATACACAGGAGATGTGTATCATGGGGACTGGGTGGTGTGTATCATATGGGGTGGATGTGTATCATATAGGTTACTAGTGTATCAAGTGGGTTACTAGTGTATGAAAAGGTTTATTCGTGTATGTAAAGGTTTCTTACAATTTTTCGAGAATATGTTTTCTGGATTTGATGGAGTTCGAAATTATCGTTCACGAGTCATTTATTTGTTATTGATTGTCGTTTACTTTTGTCATGTTATTTGCTATGGAATGATTAGTCATTGTGCCACATGATTGATTGATTGATTGATTTATTGATTGAAATCCTGAGCATGCTGGTGTAGAGCAACAAATTTTAAGTTATTGCTCCTAATTCTTTTAAAAAAGTGAATCAAAATAGTCAATTGTTTGTAAGAACTTATCGACTTTACTCAGAATAGGAATGTGGTGAACAGTCAATTATTATTTTGTTGGCGAGAATATGTCAATTGTAATAATGAGAAGTTGATAATTGCAATACGGAAACAAAAATAAAAGCTAATTGAAGTTCAGATCATCCCCACAAAAACAATTTCCAGTATGCACACTACAAGTTTAAGCTAATTTGAATCAGCTTTAGGTAAATCAAAATGCTTGAAAGATGAATTCTATCATAGCTTGATTCAATCCACCAATTTATGAGTACTGTTCAAGACAAGTAAATATTATAAATATGAATATTGATATGAACACATATTCATATACCACTTTATCTAACCATGCTTGACCACTGAATCATTAGAGTTTTAGAGTGAGACTGTGCATACGACCCTTTCAATATGAACATAATATTTTTTTTTTTTGATTGATTTTGATTTTGATTTGAAACTTCTTTATTGTCAATACAATTTTACAAAACAAAAATATATAAATATCCTTCAAAACAATAAAGCCCAAAGGTGAAAACCTGTTTGGGAAACATAATTTTTAAATATATACACACAACTCTCGAGAATAACATCAGCCGGCCTTAAAAAATAATAACAATTTGACTTTCAGCGAAACCTCTAAACTATTGTACTATATTTAGAATAAGCTTCCTTATCTTTATATAAAAACAAGTTACAATTCAATTATACTACAATATTAAATATTTGTTAATGTCGTCCTCCATTAAAAGATGTTTACGGGTTTTTTTCAAAAAAATATTCTTCACCTGACAATCTTTGATATCAATCGGTAGGTTTTTTCGGTCGGAATTTTCTGAATATTGTTAGATTAGGCTTAGGTACAACGACATTTGATCTGTTTCGAGAAACTCTTTGAAAATCACAAATTCTTCTCTCTCCACTCCTATCAAAGTTATATATTAATATCCTTCTCATGTGCATCTACGAGATCATCTCATGCAGTAATTCGTTCCTGAACTAGTTTACCATTTTCGATTTTAATCTTCTTATATATGGATAGTAGTTCTCATCGAATTCCCATCTAGCTGTTAACCCTCTTGTCAATGTCATCTCATCGAATTCCCATCTAGCTGTTAACCCTCTTGTCAATGTCTGCAGTAGCAGAAGTCTTCGGGGTGATTTACAGCATTTATTTAGGATTTTCGTTGAATAATAATTACTTCTTATTTATATTTTTTGGTATAAAAAATGTTCTCTAGTACATTTATTTAATCTTTGAAACACTATTGAGCCTACTTCTCAAATTTATGCAATCCAATAAATTGAAAACAATAATTGACTATTCTCATAGATATCTGATTTGTTGCAAAGCACAGGCTTTGAATATAACAATTCTTTATTTCTGAGTTCATACAATCCATTTCTCAAGACAATAATTGGGAAACGTGTATCAAGGAGTTCCATCTTCTGTATCAAATTCCTTATTTATCTGAATCAAAAAGTTTCCTTGCGTGTCAAGGGGATTTCATAGGTTTTGTAAGATCATCTTTAAAAGTACTCGATGGAAAACTCACCTTGTAGAGAAAAGCTTCACAATTTGGATTTTCGTTCAATAATTTATTATATTTATTTTCTATCGAGTTTATTATCATTTTTTGGGATATTTATTAATTTATATATTTATTTATTATCATAGAAATGCAATCTCTATAGAGAAAAACTCTTTAATTTGGATTTTCGTTCAATAATTATTATCGTTATTTATTTATAATCATTTTTTAAAATATTTATTCATTCATATATTTATTTATTGCAATCTCTATAATCTTTATAATGCAATCTCTCATCTAATTCATCTCATCCAAACAGTACTTTTTCCAATCAATTACAAGGCTTTCGACAAACTGTAGAAACTGATCCAAGAAGTGCTGCCATCTACAGCGATATGTAGAACTAGTGCACTGAAAATGTAAGGACCAATAGGAAGCGAGTTGTGAAGAGAAAGCCGATCCCAATTCTAACCAATCACAGGGCGTTCGGCTAATAGGTGAGCCTGACTCTAATAATTATGCTTCCATCTTTGACGAAATATGCTAGTGGAGGCAGTGTGAGGCAGTGGAGAAAGATAGAAGAACAGCGTTAACGATTATCTGCCTTTCAAATAATATACCCAATACTGGTATATCTGATTAATATTAACTGTTCATTCTTGTTTAGAATAATAATTATATTTTATTCGTCAAAAATAATTTTTAAATGAGTAAGCAATACATTTTAAAAATAAATTGAGATTCAATTTTGTTACTCAATTATATTTCTGCATTGTTGGAAAACTATCTGACAACGTTGCAATGGTAGAAAAGGATAGCGCTATCTGCTTTGTCGAATGATAGACAAGGATATAGCAACACCGATGATGATCAAATACTGTCATTATAACGAGGACCTCACTTTAGATGTTTATCTCGCGGACCGAGCTTCCCTCTGGAGTACAAAAGAATAAGAATTCTATTACGGAAGAGGAAATTATAATATAATATTTATAGTTTATCTAGGAGATTGATTCCCAGTGGAATGCAAAAATCTCTCTACCTGATTAAATGATTACAATAGTTCAACAGCTGAGTTAAGGCTAGTTTCACACACATTCGGTTCGTTTCGTTTCCGGTTCGTTTTCGGCAAATTCCGATAAGTGTGAAACGGTAATTCGGTTTGAATTCGGTACCGAATAGAAACCGCATAGAACCGAACGCCCATTTGACTCTAATGAATTCCATCAGGTTCAAATTCGTTGCTAGCGAGAGGCTACTTTCACACACTTTCGGTCCGGTTCGGTTCGTTTCGTTTTCGGCAAATTCCGATGAGTGTGAAACGGTGATTCGGTTTGAATTCGGTTCCGAATAGCAACCGCATAGCACCGAACGCCCCCTCGACACGAATAGGTTTTATCATATTCGAATTCGTTGATAGGAAACCGGAAATAAAAACAAAGTCACACACACACTCGATTTTTTTTTAAGCTGATATCATGATTATCTGTCATGTCAAATCTTCCATGTCAAAATCATATGGTCAATTCATATCTGTTAGTTCTCTGGAGAATTTTTTTCTCAAAGAATAGTTTGCTAAAAAATATGAATATAAATTAAAACTCAGGGAGAATTTTTATTTTTTTCATTTTTCCATGAAAATTACATGATTTTATTAATGGAGAGAAGAAAGAGATGAACGTTATGTACCATGTGACATAATTGAAACAAAATTTCAATTCAAAAAATAATCACTCTGAACGTCCGAAATTAATATAATCAAAAATAAACTATTCAAATAGTTCACAATATTTAATTAAATTGAAAATTTTGTTGTTCAAGAAATCACATCTTACTATTTGAACACCAGCTTTTAAATTTTATTACCAGCATGAATTGTAAAAATCCGAACACAGCTGTGTTTGAGAAGAAAATACCTAATTAGAACCGTCTGAATTAAAACCTGATATGTATGAAAGCCTCATTCGTTTCCGGCAACGAACCGAACCGAATGAAACCGAATGAGTGTAAAGCTAGCCTTACAATTTTGTCTCAGTCCTACACACATGCACTCGCTCACTCACTTCCATTATCGACAGACGACGAAATATCAGCTGTTTTCCCAAGGATGAATGATAAAATTATTATCCTTTTAATATCCTGCAGCGAGTTTTCCCAGGGATGAGACCTAGTGCAATCGAATTTTTATATATCATAGACCTATTATGTTCCAAATTTCGTGAGAATCGTTAGATCAGTTTTCGTGATCTGGTGAAATACAAACATAAATATAAACATATAAAACAGAAAATTCTCGTTTAATAGTATAGGATCCCACTGATAATAATTATTATGGCAATTCCTGTACTTGTGGAATAGATAATAGGCTTTTGGAATGTTAATAGGATGAGTGATACTTATAAAGTACTTGAAGTTGAAGTATGACAGTCGTAAGGCCCATTGACGGCTCAAATTATATATTCAGGCGGTGGGACCTTCTCGCAAGAGACTCCCCACCAACAAAAAAGCCATACGAATTTACTTTTATTTACTTTAGTACTTGAGTTCAGTTTTAGGCTGGTTTTACACCACCAGGATCTGATTTGGATGTCGAAACTGATATTTGGTTAAACTCAATACAATACAAATATTGTGTTGTTATCAGTGTGGAATATTGTATTTTTACCCGGCAATGAATTTGATTAAGCTTCGTAAATTACAATAAAATAATGTCGAGTGACCTGGCTATGCTAGCTCAGGTCTGGTTTCAGTGTTTTCAGGTCACAACTGATCAATTTCAGGGCCTCTGGCATGACTTTTTAGTATCATACCATGGTGATATTCAACTTACAACCTCATTAGTATCATGAGTTACACTATTGTTACTTTATTATATTATCGTTTTGCTTGAAATTTTGTAAATTTTGTGACACCGAAAATGCAATCTAGTATTCCCTTCTACTATCAAACTATGTATCAAGATAAATAAACCAGATACAAACTTGGCAAGCGCTTCCCCTTTATAAGCACTGCACTGACCAGAACTTGATGGAGTGAAGAGCTAGTTTGCTTAGAGCAAGTCAAGTATTACAGCAACTTTACACCACTACCACTTCTGCACAGTCCCACTGATAGTAACAACATTTATACAAGTTGCAGCACTTGTATATAGGTGTAAGGTATAAGGTTAAGCTCAGCTAGAGATCTGTTGTGTATAGATATTGAGATAGAGTAGATTGGTATGGATTGGCATAGCAGTTGTATACAGGCATAGAGATAGGTCAGATTGGCATAAAACTTGTAGTGCATATCATAGGTATGAAGATAAGTTGAGTGAGTGAGAGGAGAGGGATTGATTGATTGATTGATTGATTGATTGAGTACTTTATTATGTAGATTACATATATACTGGCTTATACACTTATATACAATAGCTACAATACAGCAAAATTATAGATGAATCTACATAATATAGACTAAGAAAATAACTATTGAACTGTATATGATATGAAAAAGCAATTTGTAATATAATAACTATAGATAATAATCATATTGTTATGCATCTACATAAATTGGTGGAGCTTTGGACATATCAATGTCCATTCTTTGGGAAGAATATTAAAAATATCCTCCCCACTAACTCTCTACCAAAACGTAATTTAATTAGACTAATTAAACTAAGGATTTATTTATTAATGTAATTTTGTAAAAGTTTCAATTATATAACTATTTACGAGAGAAAAAACAGAAAATTGATAGAGTAAAATAATTATATAGGTAGATAAGATCAAATATTGATTAATAAAATGAAGTAGGCTGAAAGTAGATCAGGGTAATCAAATTCAGTAATATACAGCAGTATGCAGTGGATAATTAAAATAAGTTTGAGTTTATATATTATATATTATATTATATAATATTATATATATATATATATATTATATATACATAATATTCATTATAACAGTTTAATGGTTTGTATTTGTGGGATGCGTGGGGGATGGTTGTGATGTGATCGTTCTAGGGCCGGACAGTTTCAGTCATTTGTTCCAAAAGATGTTTTTTAAAGTCAGGATAAGCTCGCTCGGCTTTCGATGGACTGATAGAAACAAGAAGTGCATTCCATGCACGAAAGGCACTGACTAAGAAGGATTTTGTGAAATGTAGTAGTTCGATGATTGGGTATCCTTAAAGTACTTTCCCGGTTCTAGTATGTGAAGCATCTATACCCTACCTTCAGAGACAAATTGAAATCATCTTTAAAATAGTTCGGATTACCGTATTTCAAGATATCTCTAACAAGCTTGACTATTTGAAAAAGCCTTTGATCGGGAAGCTTTAATGTTGAACTAGCAATGTGGGCTGGGGCGATATGATCATGGCGTTGGAGAGAGTAGACGAAACGTAGACAATAATTTTGGCAACGCTCTAGTTTATCATTCAGACTTGCATATCATTAAGAACAGAATTACAATACATTAAATGTGGGAAGATGGGAGATTGAACCAATAATAATTCAATGTTTCTAGGGAGAATATCGTGCATTTTCTTCAATGCATGCATGACTGAGAATACCTTCTTACAAGTTTTGTTCACTTGTTCTGACCAGTCAAGAGTATTGTTCATAAAAATGCCTAAATTTTTAACTGAGCTACAGTAAGGAATGTCATTACCGTCTACTCTAATTTTGTGAATTGATTCAAGGTCAATATTGTTTATAAGACGAGAATATCCAATTATAATGGGTTGTGTTTTGATGGGATTAAGCTTAAGGCCATTTTTCTTTGTCCATTCCACTATCGAATTGATATTCTTGATTCATTATTCCAACTGTTTCATCAATTTTGTTATGGGACAGCTTAAATAGATTTGAAGTTCGTCTGCATAAGTAAGGAAACTGGAGAATTTGATAATGGAAGAGAAGGTCATAGCATACAAAGTGAAGGAGAGGGCCTAAAATTGAACTTGTGGTACTCCATGCATAACGTTTTTCCAAGTAGACTTTTTGTCACCGACAGATACACATTGTTCCTACCAATAGATAGGATTTAAACCAAACCAACGAGTTGTTACTGAAACCAAGAGATAGCCAACTTATTCAGAAGGACTGTATGATCAACAGTATCGAATGCTTTAGAAAAATCAAATAGGGTGAGGATGGTGCATTTTCTTTGGTCCATAGCTAACCTTATATCATCAGTGACACGAAGCAGAGCTGTCTCAGTTGAATGGAATTTTCTAAAGCCTGATTGAAAGTTATGAAGCTTACTATTGTTGTCTAGAAATTTTACAACTTGAGCATGAATGAGTCTTTCTAGCACTTTGGACAATGCAGATAAAATACTGATTGGTCTAAAATCCTCAACTTTATTGGGTGATGGAACTTTATTTAGAGGGCGAACCAGAGCAAACTTCCAGTTTTCAGGGAAAATGCCTTCCTCAAGTGACTTGTTGAAAATGTATGTAATGGTTGGTAAAACAGCAAATAACATCTTCTTGATAAATTTAATAGGAGTATTGTCTACACCCGTAGCATGACTATGAATACGTTTAATTGCTCTGAAAGTGTCTTCTTCTGAGATTGAATGGAAATGGAATTGATCAGTAATTGGTAAATCTAAGTTGTAACTGCTCTTCAAGATCATTGATATGATTAGCAATGACAACTTCGTCGCGTTGGTTAGAGTTTGAAACGAAATGGTCATTTATATGTTCAATGGTAAGTCAATTGGGGATTCGATTTCTGTTTGCAAAGCCCGAATTCTTTTATTACCTGCCAAAGTGATTTAGAGCTTGTCTATTGTTTGTCATAAACGAATTCAAGTACCTAATCTTTGAGTTCCATAATTCCTGTTCAAGTCTATTTCTAAGGCTCCTATACTCTATCAAACTGTCCAAGTCAAATGTCTTTTTAAATTTTCTATGTGCTTTGTCTCTACGTCCCATCATCTTAAGTATGTCTTCAGTCATCCACGGTACTCGTCGTTTTCTATTAATCCTCCTTGTCACATAAGGTGCATATTTGTCATACAGAGTCAAAGTCCAATTCTCGAAAGTCTTGACCATGTCATCAACTGAGGGTAATGCTTCAATTTGATCCATGGAGTCTGAGCCACATCAGTCAAGAAGGCGGCTTCATCAAAGTTTTTGAAGTCTCTATAAGTGATAATTTTCTGTTCTGGCTTAGGTATCTTATGGGAAAGTACACAGTAGATCAAATCATGTCCAGAAATAGCTGGGACTTGGATTTGACCTGCTTGAACAACCTCGTTAGGATCACTAACAATGAGAAGGTCAATGAGTGTGTCAGATTCATTAGTATGAGTTGGATCGAGAGGTAAAATAGTTATGTTTAGGCATTGGAAAATAGTAATCAGTTGGAAGTAGTCAAAGTTATGATTTGTCATGTTCAAGTCGGTGTTCATATCCCCCATAACTAGTATACGGCTATAACAAGGCATTAGAGAAAGCAAGGCATTTTCGAAATCTGTAAAATGACCTATTTTGTGGGCGATAACAGATACCAACGAGTAATTTATCAGTACTAGATAAGGATAATTCAAGTAGCATAAACTCTGGTCTGGAACAATACTCTTGTTTAGATGTGATTAAAACTTTTGTTTTAATACCATTTTTCACATAAATTGCTACACCCCCACAAGCTTTATTGAATGGATCATTCCGGAAAATATTATATCCAGGTAAGGCAACAAAATTTGATGAAATAGTAGGCTTCAAAAATGATTCGGAAATTCCAATTATATTGAAGTCCTGAAAACGGAAGATTGCTCTGAGTTCATCAATTGGCAGCTGAGGGATGGACGTTAAGTGAGCAGCCTTGAAAAGTTTTTTGAAAGAGTGGAGCTTATTTGCTAGAAACATACCTGCGTCATTATTACTATTACTGAAATAATCATACCTACTTGAGGGCGAGCGAGCTGACGTGTCAGTGAGAGGCATCATGGAAGCAGCAGACCAACCGTGAACCGACCTCAGAACGACACATGACGGGGAAAATGGGGATGAAAAAGTCTCTTGATTCGAGTGCATCCTGTATGTCTTGACAGTTCGGCTCCCTTCAGTATTTAAAAACACTAGTTCAGAAAAATTCACTAAACACATCAATAAGATGTAGATGTTGTGATCTGTGGAGTTACGGTGATGAATAATCCTAATGGTGAATAAGATGAAGATTGAGGAAGAACTGGTAGTGGGAACTCCAAAGATCGAGTCCAAGTGGTGACAGAGAGAGATGGAATCCAGTGGTGAAAATCGAGTCCAATTAGAGATAGAGAGAGATGGACTCCAGTAGTGGAAGATCGTGTTCAAGGTGGAGATAGAGCGAAATGGGATCCATTAAAAACTGCAAAAGATAAGAAAAAGCCAGCAGAAAAACGAAAAATCTTTGAAGAAAGTTATCAATTGAGAAAAGATACATAATACAACTGATAATGAATAATATTATTTGCATAAAATGGAAGAGGAATAGTATGATTTAAAGTGAGAAAGAACCGAATATAAATATGGATATTAGTGGAAAGTATCAGATAGAAAGAGAAAAGGTAGAAAGAGAAATAGAGATAGAAAGAGAAATAAAAATTGAACATGCTGGATAGCTAGTGGAAAAATCACAGGGAAAATAATGATAATAATAGGGAAGAGGGAAGAGAAAGAAGGAATGTGCACATTGAGAAGAACTTATGAAACTGAACTATAGAATAAGAAACAGAACATCGTATTGTGATCTCGAATTAAACAAGGAAAGAAGTAGAAGAAGAAAAGAAAAAAAGAGAAGAGAAGAAGAAGAGAAGACGAAGAAGAGGAAGAAGATGAAGAAGAATGGAAAAGAATAATAATCATCATTTCAAAAATCACAAGTCACAAAAATCACATTGCAAAATTACAAAATTACAATATATTCTGTAATCATAATAAATATAAGATAAAGAAGAGAAATGAGAAAGAAAAATAAGAAGTAGAGGAGACGCTTGAGAAAGAGCTAGATTATTTTAGATGAGTTTTAAATAGGATTGAAGAGTGAAGTTTAAATAATATTATATAGTATTAGAAGTGTAATTAACTATTGGGAGTTGCAATAACGATAAAAGTAGTAAATTGAGTACTGTAATATTTTAGTGAGAGAGAGAGAAAGAGAGCGAGCGAGAGAGAGAGAGAGAGAGAGAGAGAGAGCGAGAGTGAGTGAGTAAGAGAATGAGAGAGAGAGACAGAGATATAAAGAGAGAGAGAGAGTGTGTGAGATAAAAGAATGGGTTAGATAGAGTGAGGAAGGAGATGAATATAGAGATAAACTTGTGATTAAGTGGAGGAAGAGAGAGGGAAAGTCGATCCTGCAATTATTATCGTTCAAGATCGAGTCAGTTGAGTATTTTTCAGCAGACTGCTTTGATCAATCATGAAGGTATCACGTGGGTTATGATGGGTGCACCAACCGGGATGACTTATTTAAACAGCTGATCATAACCATAACCGTAGCATCGTGCTGATCCACGATTAAAATCGATCTCAGGATTGCGCTGATCTGACAGATAAATTGATGAATTTGCGATGACATAAGAACCAAGGTACCTAGAATACCAATATATACTAGGTACATTGATAAGACCCATATAATAATCTGATATGATAATCCATCATCTCGGTTTAAACAGAGAAATTTCAGCTGTTGGTTTGAACCTGTAATGGAACACAATAGTTATTTGTGCAACTAGTGCGCAAAGTGACAGTTTGCTGCACCGAAAGAAACGTTTACTTGAGTGCAGCAGAGGAACTTTGCTCACTTATTTCACATATTTTTTTTCCTACAGTTACCATTGAATATGAAATTATTTGATTATGGGTAAAATGATGCCTGAAATCCATCAAATGTTTGTCTGTATAATTTTGTTATAAATAACAACTTTAATTTATTTTAAACTTGATAATCCAATTGAAAACTAATAATCGATCATTTATTCAAATTACAAATTAAATTAATCCAATTAATTTGAAAATTTGAATAATTTTGAGTAAATCTTAATTTTTAAAAAATTTTCAACCAATCAATTTATGAATGAAAAAAATATTATTTGAAATAATGAATAATTAATAATATTCAAAATGTATTATATTATGAGTTCTCATTTTTATTTATTTGAGAATCAGAAAAAATATAGATAGAAAAAATTCGCATTCAAAATACACGCCAACAATGTCAACAGCTGATCGGGATGGCTGCAAGATAATACGCAAAGTATTAAGAGTATGCAAAGTAATACTTTGCGCACTAGAGTGGAAAAGTGATTCTTTGCGGCCTGCAATCAGTGAATCAGGAATGGTCACTTTGCAAGGTATCTATAGGAAAATTATAATAAATGCGACTAAAGCTACTTGTAAACCTAGTTTTGCGTTTTAAGGTGCTTACAGACTTACGCTCTGCTCCGCAATTATTTTTTTTCACTTTTTGTGTAGTTGAGAAGTTGATATTGTGGTAATTATTCATATTGGATGAAAAGGACTAAGAAATTGTCAAAAAACCACTGATTAAGGAGAATCACAGTTAAGGAGAATGTTGAGTTTCTGCATGTTAATAACAAAGGCAGATCTTTGAATATTCTAGAGGCTTTAGAAATAACAAGAGTAATTAAGGAAAATTCCCAGTATAGTTTAAATGACCAGATTCATTTCAACCAATACAACACTACGAATTTAGTTTTATCATAAAATTGTAAGCATACATTAGTCAATAGTTTTTCCATTTACATATTTGTTTTATTATCTTTCACACTGTTTTCTTGGTCTTATTTTGTACTGAAAGTAAATTTTTATCATGACGATTCTGTTGCTTAAGCCGCCATTTTGTCACCCCGTTGAGTGGGAGGAGACTCTCTAGCTAGGCCAATGGCAGGCGTTCATGCCCTCGACCAATAGCAGTACTCGCCTATTAGTATAAATTCTGCTGCTCTTTTATTTAGTTTTGGTTATCAGAGATTGACAATGGTGTAATAACCGAAACCGGTCTTTCTGATTATCAATAAATCAGTGGTTTTTTGACAATTTCTCAGTCTTTTTCATTCAATATTTATTATTATTATTATTATTATTTCATCCACCGACCACCTGTAAAAGTGGTATAAGAATATGTCAATTTGTCATTAATCAAACAGCAAGATGCTATCTATCTTCTTAACCCTCCATCTTGAGGTTAAACTCCAATCAATCGAACGTCACTCGAGCAGATCGATTGATGATCGACTGGTGAGCAAGAGTGGAACGCGAGAAGAGCGTGTAACATCTTGTGGAACGTTCATGATCGGAGCGATTGCGGAGCGAGTGCGGAGCGTGCGTGGAGCGAGTGCGGAGCGTGCGTGGAGCGAGTGCGGAGCGTACGTGGAGTGAGTGCTGAGCGTGCGTGGAGTGAGTGCGGAGCGTGTGTGGAGCGATTGCGTAGCGAGTGCAGAGCGTGCGCGGAGCGTGTTGGAGGTGCGTATATCTGTACGCACCTTTAGATGCAAATTTACTTCCCATGTAATCTTAGAACCTAGATTAACGTGAATGGTGCATATGACCCTAAGAAAATTTACTAAAAAGTTTTTCAATTTCAAATCTAAAGGTGCGTACAGATATACGCGCCGCGAACATGAGCAATTCACTTTTAATCAGCTGATGCCAAGCTTTTTATAACTGTATCTTACCGTTTCTGTAAAAATACAAATATAGTCAGCTGATTAAAAATGAATTGCTCATGTTCGCGGCGCGTATATCTGTACGCACCTTAAAATTGATCTACTTTCAATGAGATGCTGGAATATCGTCCAATAATATCACGAATCTATTAAAAAGTAACATACATGTTTCAACTCGTATGGTATCATCCACAGTGTATACTTTCAAAATTTCTAGTGGTACATTGACTCTTTCATTTTTCTCCTTGATTCTCTCTTTTCCTGTTACTGATATTTTTACTTTCCTTGCCATATTACCATAGGTAAGGGAAGTATTGCTTTCCAAAAAAAATTAAGGTACCCCAATTTCTAAAATTCTATACGTTTCAAGGTCCCCTGAGTCCAAAATAGTGGTTTTTGGGTATCGGTCTGTATGTGTGTGTGTGTGTGTGTGTGTATGAGTGTATGTGCGTCTGTGTACACGATATCTCATCTCCCAATTAACAGAATGACTTAAAATTTGGAACTTAAGGTCGTTACGATATAAGGATCCGACACGAACAATTTCGATCAAATGCAATTCAAGATGGCGGCTAAAATGGAGAAAATGTTGTGAAAAACAGGGTTTTCGCGATTTTCTCGAAAACGGCTCCAACGATTTTGATTAAAGTCATACCTGGAATAGTCATTAATGAGCTCTATCAACTGCCACAAGTCCCATATTAGCAGCCCCGCCCCATCTATGCAAAGTTTAATTTTAGATTCTCAATTATCAGGCTCCAGATACAATATAAACAAAAAAAATCGAGTGGAAAAGATGGAGCATGAAAATCTCTACAATTAATGTTCAGTAACATTTTCACCTAAAATTGAAAATAAGCTCGAAATTCGAGAAAATGTGATTTATCCAATTGTAAACTGTTGGTAACTGTTGTTTCTATCAAATGATTCACTATGAAGAGATAGCAGACCTCGTATGTCTCCACCATTATTGTCCTGTCACCAGCTGACTAAGATCTTTGTTTATAAGTAGACTTGAGATGCGCGGGAACACTAGCGTCAGGTGATCAATTTTCATAACGGCAAGGAAAGTTGTGTGAGTGCGCCACACCAGATTTTTTCATAATAATTTACACTCAATTTTCCTTTATATTTCGAACTATGAAGCTGAATTGTGTACTCGAATACTCTCATGTTTACTCACTCTATAGTATCACTTTGATCAATCAACAACCAGCAGCATACAGTAGTGGGATATGTCTGGGTCATTCATAGAATAATTCATTGAAGAACTGGTTCAGTGCGCTGTATATGGTCTGAGAAGAACGGATGAGTAGAAGAAAGGAGTATGCGTGGAAGAAGGAGAAGGAACTTTGGGGAGCAAGTGGAGCAGGAAGAGGATGTCAAACCGAGAGAAAGAAAGGAGCAGGAGAGGGAGAAGAAAAATAAGGGAGACTAGAAGAAGTAACAGGAGGGAAAGACGGGACTATGGCTAATAATTGGAGAAGGAAGAGGATATCAGACGAAGTGAAACAAAGCATCAAGAGGAGGAGAAGGAGGAGAGAAAGTAGGGGAAGAAGAAGAAGACGAGGAGAAAGAAGGACAAGAACAAGGAGAAGAAGGAGAAGAAGAAGGAAGAAGAAGAAGAAGAAGAAGAAGAAGAAGAAGAAGAAGAAGGAGAAGGAGAAGGAGAAGGAAGAAGAAGAAGAAGAAGAAGAAGAAGAAGAAGAAGAAGAGAAGAAGAGGAAGACTAGGAAAGGGATTATGTGATGAAAAAGAGGAAGAAGGCTTTGAAGAAACAGTGGATCTTGCTTATTCCTATCATCGTGAACCAAGTTTTCTACAATAAAATCAATATTCTAGTTACCAGCAATGTATTTCAAGTGGACGTCTGTCAATCTTTCGATCGTGGTGATGATTATTGTGATAATGATGCATGATGACGATGATGATGATGATGATGTTGATTGATCATGGCGACAATGAAGCATGATGATGATGATGATAACAACTGGTACTTGAGGAGCAACGGGTTTCTTTAAAGTTGCAATCATCATGATCATTCTGTTGATGATGATGATGATGATGATGATGATGATGATGATGATGATGGGGGTGGCTGTATGTGATAATGACGGTGACCTTTTGTTGACCAGCAGTCAGCTCACGTATTAACTACTGCACTCTATCAATATCAATCTTATTCATCACTGCTTGCTTTTGTCCTCAATTCTTCTCCTTCTTCTTCTAAATTCTTCTCCGTCTTCTTCCTTTTATTCCTTCTTCATTTCACTCCTTCTTTTGAATTCTATTCCACCTTCTTGTTCAATAACTTGTTTATTCATTTTATTTATTTATTTATTTATTGATACGAATTAAATTTATTCATTTGTTGTCTCATTTTTCTCCTTCTTTTTTATAATTCCTTTCATTCATCTCCTCACACATTTTCATCTTCTTTTTCTCGAGGGTTTATTTTTTATTAAAGTCTTTCATTTCCTTTCGTCTTGTTCTAGATTTAATTTTTCTCAGTTCAATTGTCAATTCCTTGTCTACCTCAATTTCTACTCTACTGTGATCTTGACTTTCTCTTACTCAGTGTTATCATAGAGAAACGATAGCATAAGTATATATCCCATGGTATAGGGCGTTTATGTCGCAACTTTCACTGTTATCCCAAGCCGATAGTTCACGTAGTTTTTTCCCATGCAGCTGTGTGACGCTGGTAGTCTCTCAAATTGTGCCGTTCATACACTCTCACCCCAACAAAACAGTAAAAACTGACAATAGTCGACAGTAATCGGCTTGAGATAACAGTAAAAGTTGCGACATAAATTCTCTATACCATGGGATATCTACTTACGCTATTGTTTCTCTATGGTGTTATTCTAAATGTTTTGTTCACCTTATCTTCTTCTCTTCTGTGATCTATCATTCTACTTCCTCATTTTCTCTCCAATTTCTTGTTCTTTCTCGTGAATAGCTTTTCTATCTTCTTTCTCATTCCTTTGATCTGATCCCTCATCTTCCTTCTTTTTTTCTATTCTGTTTCTCAAGATTTTTGTCCTAAATTCTAACCTATCAACATTTCTTGTCAAAACTTTTCTTTTATTTTTTTCTGTTTTCTATATCAATTTTATTGATTTCTCTCATTACACTGCTTATTTTTTTATATCTTCAATCTTCTCTTCATCCTCTAGATTGAAATGTAGTTGGTAATATTGTAAGTAATGACATTTTTTGATATGAATAATGTATGTTGAATTGATAATGAATTGTTTGTTTACCACCTCCACTTTCTTAATATTATTCCGCCACTCATTTTCCTTCAATTTTCACTCCAACTTCTTCATCCTATCACAATCTCTTACTCCTCGTCCATTTCGATTTTAATTTTCACATCTACTTTCTAATTTTCTCCTCTTTATCATGAGTCTCCACTCTCTCTCATCATGTTTCTTGTAGAAAAGTGATGATACTGAATATATCATTCATCTATATATATATGAAAAAGCGAAATGGCACTCACTGACTGACTGACTGACTGACTCACTCACTCACTCACTCACTCACTCGCAGAACTAAAAATCTACCGGACCAAAAACGTTCAAATTTGGTAGGTATGTTCAGTTGGCCCTTTAGAGGCGCACTAAGAGATCTTTTGACAATATTTCAACTCTAAGGGTGGTTTTTAAGGGTTTAAAGTTCGTCTTTTAGCATGTATATTCTTCTTATTCTCTTAATTATAATTGAAAAATGTCCATACCATAAGTTAATATAGAACTATAATCTAGAGAGAGTACCTCTTCGAAACAGTTGTTAACTGGTAACTAAATTAATAATTTCGTCAGGTTGGCATTAAGTTGAGTTGACTTTGTTAGGTTGGCACCAAGTTGAAGATTGAATGCATTTATCGCGGAAAATTGATTGGGCACTGCTACTTTAATCAGAGCTATTCCTGGGAATATTATTTTACTAGCCGTCAGGCTCGCTTCACTCGCCATATCCGTTTAGCCAGACGTTTAGTCTGGGCCCCCGACTGGATCGTCCTACAAATGAAAAATACAGGCGAGCGAAGCGAGCCTGCTGATCTCATTCTTGGACGATCCAGTCGGGGGTGCAGGGGGCGGAGCCTCCTGGCTAGACGGATATGGCGAGCGAAGCGAGCCTGACGGCTAGTCCTCCCATATCCATTTCCAAAACTCTTTTCCTTCACACACTCTTTCTCTTTATTTCACCATCCTTCCCCTCCTCCTTCAGTACCACTTCTTCTACATTCGATCCCTCCTCCTCCAAGTCCTACTCCTCCCATTCACGTTTCCTTTTACGTCCGTATAAACTGTCAAGTGTCCATCTCAAATCAGAGTCATCTGGTTGGTTTGAAATACTAAAAGAATGGAAATAAAATGCTTGAAATACTAAAACCCAGTCACAGACTAAACAGAGCTAGAGTCAGTCGATCATCAATATTTTCTTATAACATTGATTAATAATTCTGAACGGCTAGTTTGGTTTTGATTATGCTAGTCTGCTATGTGGTTCTGTTGCGCTGTGTTTATGCACTTTTTAGAGATGTATTCTAGTGATGTGACGTTTTTAGTGATGTATTTGAGATTAATTTATTGCTCGCACGAGACACAGGCTGCACTCAGACATGTGTCAAGAGTAATTAAATTGACAAAAATGGAAAAGTTGCTTTTTCAAGTAATAAACTGTGAACTGTGCATGAAAATTGAGAACTAGAGGAACAAAGACGATGAGGAGGAGGAGGAGGAGGAGGAGTAGGAGGAGGAGTAGGAGGAGGAGGAGGTGACGGAGGAGAAGAAGAAGAGGAAGAGGAAGAGGAAGAAGAAGAAGAAGAAGAGGAAGAGGAAGAAGAAGAGGAAGAAGAAGAAGAAGAAGAAGAAGAAGAGGAAGAAGAAGATTATGAAGAGGAAGGAGAGGGAGGAGGAGGAGTAGAAGGAGAAGGAGAAGGAGGAGAAGGAGAAGAAGAAGAAGGAGAAGGAGAAGGAGATGGAGGAGGAGGAGGAGGAGGAGAAGAAGAAGAAGGAAAAGAAGGTGAAGGAAAAGGAAAAGGAGAAGGAGAAGGAGGAGGAGAAGAAGGAGAAGGAGAAGGAGGAGGAGAAGGAGGAGGAGAAGGAGAAGAAGAAGATGAATGGGGGAAGAGCTCATGGAAGAAAACAGAATCTAAAAAAAACTCCAATATTCGTTTCAAATGCTGGAGTAGTGGATTTTGAGTAGGCTGGATTTGAATGCTTTAGAATGGAATCACGAAAACATTTTCAGAGATCGTTTAGATTGTAGATGAGAATTGGGGTAACTAATGAGAGATTAATAAGAAACGAGATGTAAGAAAGATAGAAAACTTGATTGGAAATCTGTTATCGAAGGGATGATAATGGAAGGAGATGGAAATGAAGAAGAGGCGATAAGAAACAAGATATGATACATAAAAATCTGGTGTGGTACACTCACACAACTTTCCTTGCCCATTGAACT